>NW_020192075.1:0-197359 GCF_002263795.3 Bos taurus | reverse complement strand
ACTGATTCATACACCCTTCAGGTGACGGATCATGCACTCCTCGATCACGGTGGCTTTCAATGCACTGTTTCACGTGCGCTGAATCACACACTCTATCACCTGACGTGCAACTAAGAGTAAACCCAGCGAATGCACAGATCGACGGCCGTGCAACAAAACCTCGGTAATTGAAAGCTGACATTACAACGATAGCTATAGATAAGGGAATTGAACAACTGATCACCTGGGTTCTTGAATCATTGCACCTGAGGTACGTGGAAGAAACGCACACATATCGTTATGTGTGCAAAATCTGCAATCTCTGATGCGATTCGACGTTCTATCAACGCAGGACGTGCTCGACGTGGGCAAACAGTAGAAATACAACCCCTACAAAGCTTGAGTGGATCACCGCGAAGGCCAAGATGAGGCTACCATGCTAACTGTAATAACCTAGTGGTAGATGGTCACGGATAGTGTCAGATCTGCTAACTTATGGTGAGAAAGTATGTAGGTAGCTTTAAAATAATAACAATGTGAGGCTGATCAGAAACTGGCACTGATCCTGCTATCATCCACTACTCACGTGACTTATCATGCAGATCATGTAGCACCATTACCGTCACGTGACTGATCATACCCATAGGTGAAGCAGAGGGAAGGCCTAAAATAGAAATTTCATGCCAAGTAGCTGAATCCTTCAAACAAGAAGCGAGCATATATCAGCACTGTTCAGTGCACCCACTACAACAACCCTGATCCATAGCACAATAACTTCTGATGATCGACCTTCCTGAGAGTGACTCTGAATACTCATCACATCTTACTGAGTCACCTTACCGGTACATGGTAGCTACATGATCATTGCATTATCAGCCAGTGATAGTGCATGATAGCCACGTGATCAGTGCATGATCAGTAACGTGTTCAGTGCATGATCAGTCATGTAATCTGTGCATGACCAGGCACGTGATCAGTGTATGACCAGCCAAGGGATCAGTGCATGATAGCCACGTGATCAGTGCATGATCAGTCACATGATCAGTGGTATGATCTGCCAACGTGATCAGTGCATGATCAGCCACATGATCATGCATGATCAATTACGTGATCAGTGCATGATCAGTCACGTGACCAGTACATGGTGCTAGGTGATCATTGCATGATCAGCCACGTGAGCCGTGCATGATAGCCACGAGGTCAGTGCATGATCAGTCACGTGATCAGTGCATGATCACTCACGTGAACAGTTGCATGATCAGCCACATGATCAAGTGCATGATCAATTACGTGATCAGTGCGTGATCACTCACGTGACCAGTACATGGTAGCTACGTGATCATTGCATGATCAGCCACGTCAGCAGTGCATGATAGCCACGTGATCAGTGCATGATCATTTTCGGGACAGAGTATGATCAGCCACTTGTTCAGTGCATGATAGCCATGTGATCACTGCATGATCTGTCACATGATCACTGTATGATCATCCACGTGATCAGTGCAATGGGCAGTCATGTGATCAGTGCATGATATAGACGTGATCAGTGCATGATCAATCTCGTGATCAGTGTATGATCAACCACGTGATCAGTGCACGATAGCCAGGTAATGATGCATGATAGCCAGATGATCAGTGCATTATCAGTCACGTGATCAGTGTATGATCAGCCAGTAATCAGTGCATGATAGCCAACTGATCAGTGGATGATCAGTCACGTGATCAGTGCATGGTCAGTCACGTGATAATTGCATGATCAGGCCACGTGATCAGCGCATGATCAATTACGCGATCAGTGCATGATCAGTTACGTGAGCAGTGTATGATCAGCCACGTGATCAGTGCATGGTCAGACACGTGAACAGTGTATGATCAGCCACGTGATCAGTGCATGATATCCAAGTGATCAGTGTATGAGCAATCACGTGATCAGTGTATGATCAGCCAGGTGAACAGTGCATGCTCAGTCACGTGATCAGGGCCTGCTGAGCTGCGTGATTACTGTCTGCTCATCTGCTTGACAATTGCCAGCTGAGCTGCATGATTCCTGCCTGTCATCTGCTTGACAATGGCCAGCTGTGCTGCGTAATTCCTGCCTGCTCAGCTGCTTGATTATTGCCAGCTGAGCAGCATGATTCCTCACAGCTGAGTTCCATGATTATTGCCTGCTGACTGTTTGATTGTGCCTACTCAGCTCTTTGTTTATTGCCTCCAGAGGCACATGATCAGTGTATGATAGCAAACATGATCAGCGCATGATCAGTCACATGATCAGAGCCATTAAGTCACGTGATCACTACATGATAGTTATGTGATCAGTCCATGCTCAGTCACGGAATCAGTGCATGATCAGCCACGTGATCAGTGCATGATCAGCCAGGTGATCAGTTCATGATAGCTATGTGATCAGTTCATGATTTGTCACGTGATCTGTGCATGAACCAGGCAGGTGATCAGTGTATGATCAGCCACGTGATCAGTGCATGATCCGTCACCTGATGGGTGTAATGATCAGTCACCTGACCGGTACATGGTAGCTACATGATCATTGCATGATCAGCCACGTGAGTAGTGCATGATAGCCACGTGATCAGTGCATGATCAGTCACGTGTTCAGTGCATGATCAGTCATGTAATTTGTGCATGACCAGGCACGTGATCAGTGTATGACCAGCCAAGTGATAAGTGCATGATAGCCACGTGATCAGTGCATGATCAGTCAGGTGATCAGTGCATGATCAGGCACATGATCAGTGGATGATCAGCCACGTGATCACTGCATGATCAGCCACATGATCAGTGCATGATCAATTACGTGATCAGTGCATTATCACTCACGTGACCAGTACATGGTAGCTACGTGATCATTGCATGATCAGCCACATGAGCCGTGCATGATAGCCACGAGATCAGTGCATGATCAGTCACGTGATCAGTGCATGATCACTCACGTGAACAGGGCATGATAAGTCACCTGATCAGTGCATGATCAATTACGTGATCAGTGCATTATCACTCACGTGACCAGTACATGGTAGCTACGTGATCATTGCATGAGCAGCCGCGTGAGCAGTGCATGATAGCCACGTGATCAGTGCATGATCTGTCACGTGATCAGTACATGATCAGTCAACTGAACAGTGCATGATCATTTAAGTGATCTGAGCATGATCAGTCACGTGACCAGTATATGGTAGCTACGTGAACATTGCATGACCAGCCAGGTGAGAAGTGCATGATAGCCACATGATGTGTGCATGATCAGTTACGTAAGCAGAATATGATCAGCCACGTGATCAATGCATGGTCAGACACATGAACAGTGTATGATCAGCCACATGATCAATGCATGATATCCAAGGGATTAGTGCATGATCAATCACGTAATCAGTGTATGATCAGCCACGTGAACAGTGCATGCTCAGTCACGTGATCAGGGCCTGCTGAGCTGGGTGATTCCTGTCTGATCATCTGCTTGACAATTGCCAGCTGAGCTGCACGATTCCTGCCTGTCATCTGCTTGACAATTGCCAGCTGTGCTGTGTAATTCCTGCCTGCTCAGCTGCTTGATTATTGCCAGCTGAGCAGCATGATTGCTCACAGCTGAGTTCCATGATTTTTGCCTGATGACTGTTTGATTCGTGCCTACACAGCTCTTTGTTTATTGCCTCCAGAGGCACATGATCAGTGTATGAAAGCAAACATGATCAGCGCATGATCAGTCACATGATCAGCGCCCTTAAGTCACGTGATCACTACATGATAGTCATGTGATCAGTCCATGCTCAGTCACGGTATCAGTGCATGATCAGCCACGTGATCAGTGCATGATCTGTCACATGATTAGTGTATGATCATCCACGTGATCAGTGCATGGGCAGTCATGTGATCAGTGCATGATTAGACGTGATCAGTGCATGATCAGTCTCGTGGTCAGTGCATGATAGCCACGTGATCAGTGCATGATCAGTCACCTGATGGGGGTATGATCATTCACGTGACCGGAACATGGTAGCTATATGATCAGTCTATGACCAGCCATGTGATAAGTGCATGATAGCCACGCGATCAGTGCATGATCAGCCACGTGATCAGTGCATGATCATTCACGTGATCAGTGCATGATCAGCCACATGATCAGTGCATGAACTATTACGTCATCAGTGCATGATCATTCATGTGACCAGTATATGGTAGCTGCGTGATCAGTGTATGACCAGCCAAGTAATCAGTGCATCATAGCCACGTGATCAGTGCATGATCAGTCACGTGATCAGTGTCTGAGCAGTCACGTGATCACTGCATGATCAGCCACATGATCAGTGCATGATCAATTACGTCATCAGTGCATGATCAGTCACGTGACCAGTACATGGTAGCTTCGTGATCATTGCATGATCAGCCAAGTTAGCAGTGCCTGATAGCCACGTGATCAGTGCATGATCAGTCACGTGTTCAGTGCATGATCAGTCATGTAATCTGTGCATGACGAGGCACGTGATCAGTGTATGACCAGCCAAGTGATCAGTGCATGATATCCACGTGATCAGTGCATGATCAGTCACGTGATCAGTGCATGATCAGCCACGTGATCAGTGCATGATCTGTCACATGATTAGTGTATGATCATCCACGTGATCAGTGCATGGGCAGTCATGTGATCAGTGCATGATTAGACGTGATCAGTGCATGATCAGTCTCGTGGTCAGTGCATGATAGCCACGTGATCAGTGCATGATCAGTCACCTGATGGGTGTATGATCATTCACATGACCGGAACATGGTAGCTATATGATCAGTGTATGACCAGCCATGTGATAAGTGCATGATAGCCACGTGATCAGTGCACGATCAGCCACGAGATCAGTGCATGATAGTCACGTGATCAGTGCATGATCAGCCACATGATCAGTGCATTATCAATTACGTGATCAGTGCATGATCAGTCACGTGACCAGTACATGGTAGCTACGTGATCATTGCATGATCAGCCACGTGATCAGTGCATGATAGCCACGTGATCAGTGCATGATAGCCACGTGATCAGTGCATGATCAGTCATGTGATACGTGTGTGATCAGCAACGTGATCAGTGAATGATAGCCACGAGATTAGTGCATGATAGCCACGTGATCAGTGCATGATGAGTCACATGATACGTGTGTGATCAGTCACGTGATCAGTGTATGATCAGCCAAGTAATCAGTGCATGATAGCCACGTGATCAGTGCATGATCAGTCACGTGATCAGTGTCTGAGCAGTCACGTGATCACTGAATGATGAGCCACATGATCAGTGCATGATCAATTACGTCATCAGTGCATGATCAGTCACGTGACCAGTATATGGTAGCTATGTGAACATTGCATGAACAGCCAGGTGAGAAGTGCATGATAGCCACATGATGTGTGCATGATCACTTACGTGAGCAGAGTATGATCAGCCACGTGATCAATGCATGGTCAGACACATGAACAGTGTATGATCAGCCACATGATCAGTGCATGAACAATTACGTCATCAGTGCATGATCAGTCACGTGACCAGTACATGGTAGCTTCGTGATCATTGCATGATCAGCCACGTTAGCAGTGCCTGATAGCCACGTGATCAGTGCATGATCAGTCACGTGTTCAGTGCATGATCAGTCATGTAATCTGTGCATGACGAGGCACGTGATCAGTGTATGACCAGCCAAGTGATCAGTGCATGATATCCACGTGATCAGTGCATGATCAGTCACGTGATCAGTGCATGATCAGCCACGTGATCAGTGCATGATCTGTCACATGATTAGTGTATGATCATCCACGTGATCAGTGCATGGGCAGTCATGTGATCAGTGCATGATTAGACGTGATCAGTGCATGATCAGTCTCGTGGTCAGTGCATGATAGCCACGTGATCAGTGCATGATCAGTCACCTGATGGGTGTATGATCATTCACATGACCGGAACATGGTAGCTATATGATCAGTGTATGACCAGCCATGTGATAAGTGCATGATAGCCACGTGATCAGTGCACGATCAGCCACGAGATCAGTGCATGATAGTCACGTGATCAGT
Source organism: Bos taurus (assembly GCF_002263795.3). Lineage (NCBI taxonomy): Eukaryota > Metazoa > Chordata > Mammalia > Artiodactyla > Bovidae > Bos > Bos taurus. The sequence continues at coordinate 191,311 of NW_020192075.1, read as the reverse complement.
GCATGATCAGCCACATGATCAGTGCATGATCAATTACGTGATCAGTGCATGATCAGTCACGTGACCAGTACATGGTAGCTCCGTGATCATTGCATGATCAGCCACGTGATCAGTGCATGATAGCCACGTGATCAGTGCATGATAGCCACGTGATCAGTGCATGATCAGTCATGTGATACGTGTGTGATCAGCAACGTGATCAGTGAATGATAGCCACGAGATTAGTGCATGATAGCCACGTGATCAGTGCATGATGAGTCACATGATACGTGTGTGATCAGTCACGTGATCAGTGTATGATCAGCCAAGTAATCAGTGCATGATAGCCACGTGATCAGTGCATGATCAGTCACGTGATCAGTGTCTGAGCAGTCACGTGATCACTGAATGATGAGCCACATGATCAGTGCATGATCAATTACGTCATCAGTGCATGATCAGTCACGTGACCAGTATATGGTAGCTATGTGAACATTGCATGAACAGCCAGGTGAGAAGTGCATGATAGCCACATGATGTGTGCATGATGAGTTACGTGAGCAGAGTATGATCAGCCACGTGATCAATGCATGGTCAGACACATGAACAGTGTATGATCAGCCACATGATCAGTGCATGATATCCAAGTGATTAGTGCATGATCAATCATGTACTCAGTATATGATCAGCCACGTGAACAGTGCATGCTCAGTCACGTGATCAGGGCCTGCTGAGCTGCGTGATTCCTGTCTGCTCATCTGCTTGACAATTGCCAGCTGAGCTGCACGATTCCTGCCTGTCATCTGCTTGACAATTGCCAGCTGTGCTGCGTAATTCCTGCCTGCTCAGCTGCTTGATTATTGCCAGCTGAGCAGCATGATTCCTCACAGCTGAGTTCCATGATTATTGCCTGCTGACTGTTTGATTCGTGCCTACTCAGCTCTTTGTTTATTGCCTCCAGAGGCACATGATCAGTGTATGATAGCAAACATGATCAGCGCATGATCAGTCACATGATCAGCGCCATTAAGTCACGTGATCACTACATGATAGTCATGTGATCAGTCCATGCTCAGTCACGGTATCAGTGCATGATCAGCCACGTGATCAGTGCATGATCAGCCAGGTGATCAGATCATGATAGCTATGTGATCATGATTTGTCACGTGATCTGTGCATGACCAGGCAGGTGATCAGTGTATGATCAGCCACGTGATCAGTGCATGATCCGTCACCTGATGGGTGTATGATCAGTCACCTGACCGGTACATGGTAGCTACATGATCATTGCATGATCAGCCACCTGAGCAGTGCATGATAGCCACGTTATCAGTGCATGATCAGTCAAGTGACCAGTATATGGTAGCTAGGTGATCATTGCATGATCAGCCACATGAGCCGTGCATGATAGCCACGAGATCATTGCATGATCAGTCACGTGATCAGTGTATTATCATCTGGGTGAACAGTGCTAGGGCAGTCATGTGATCAGTGCATGATATAGACGTGATCAGTGCATGATAGCCACATGATCAGTGCATGATAGCCACGTGACCATTGCATGATCAGTCATGTGATACGTGTGTGATCAGCCACGTGATCAGTGCATGATATCCACGTGATCAGTGAATGATAGCCACGTGATTAGTGCATGATAGCCACGTGATCAGTGCATGATCAGTCACGTGATACGTGTGTGATCAGCCACGTGATCAGTGCATGATGAGTCAGGTGATCAGTGCAGGATTAATTACGTGATCAGTGCATGATCAGTCACGTGACCAGTACATGGTTGCTACGTGATCATTGCATGATCAGCCACGTGAGAATTGCATGATAGCCACGTGATCAGTGCATGATCAGTCACGTGATCAGTACATGATGAGTCAACTGAACAGTGCATGATCATTTACGTGATCTGAGCATGCTCAGTCACGTGACCAGTATATGGTAGCTACGTGAACATTGCATGACCAGCCAGGTGAGAAGTGCATGATAGCCACATGATGTGTGCATGATCAGTTACGTGAGCAGAGTATGATCAGCCACGTGATCAATGCATGGTCAGACACATGAACAGTGTATGATCAGCCACATGATCAGTGCATGATATCCAAGTGATTAGTGCATGATCAATCATGTAATCAGTGTATGATCAGCCATGTGAACAGTGCATGCTCAGTCACGTGATCAGGGCCTGCTGAGCTGCGTGATTACTGTCTGCTCATCTGCTTGACAATTGCCAGCTGAGCTGCACGATTCCTGCCTGTCATCTGCTTGACAATTGCCAGCTGTGCTGCGTAATTCCTGCCTGCTCAGCTGCTTGATTATTGCCAGCTGAGCAGCATGATTCCTCACAGCTGAGTTCCATGATTATTGCCTGCTGACTGTTTGATTCGTGCCTACTCAGCTCTTTGTTTATTGCCTCCAGAGGCACATGATCAGTGTATGATAGCAAACATGATCAGCGCATGATCAGTCACATGATCAGCGCCATTACGTCACGTGATCACTACATGATAGTCATGTGATCAGTCCATGCTCAGTAACGGTATCAGTGCATGATCAGCCACGTGATCAGTGCATAATCAGCCAGGTGATCAGTTCATGATAGCTATGTGATCATGATTTGTCACGTGATCTGTGCATGACCAGGCAGGTGATCAGTGTATGATCAGCCACGTGATCAGTGCATGATCCGTCACCTGATGGGTGTATGATCAGTCACCTGACTGGTACATGGTAGCTACATGATCATTGCATGATCAGCCACGTGAGCAGTGCATGATAGCCACGTGATCACTGCATGATAGCCACATGATCAGTGCATGATCAGCCAGGTGACCAGTATATGATAGCTACGTAATCAGTTCATGATTAGTCACCTGATCTGTGCATGACCAGGCAGGTGATCAGTGTATGATCAGCCACGTTAAAAATGCAGTATAGCCACGTGATCAGTGCCTGTTCAGTCACCTGATGGGTGTATGATCGGTCACGTGACGGTTACATGGGAGCTACATGATCATTGCATGATCAGCCACGTGATCAGTGCATGATAGCCACTTGATCAGGGCATGATCAGTCACGTGACCAGTGCATGATCAGTCACGTGATCAGTGCATGATAGCCACGTGATCAGTGCATGATACCCATGTGATGTGTGCATGATCAGTTAGGTGAGCAGAGTTTGTTCAGCCACGTGATCAGTGCATGATGAGCCACGTGATCTGTGCAGGATCAATTACGTGATCAGTGCATGATCCGTCACGTGACCAGTACATGGTTGCTACGTGATCACTGCATGATCAGCCACGTGAGCAGAGCATGATAGCCACGTGATCAGTGCATGATCAGTCACGTGATCAGTACATGATCAGCCACATGAACAGTGCATGCTCAGTCACGTGATCAGGGCCTCCTGAGGTGCGTGATTACTGTCTGCTCATCTGCTTGACAATTGCCAGCTGAGCTGCACGATTCCTGCCTGTCATCTGCTTGACAATTGCCAGCTGTGCTGTGTAATTCCTGCCTGCTCAGCTGCTTGATTATTGCCAGCTGAGCAGCATGATTCCTCACAGCTGAGTTCCATGATTTTTGCCTGCTGACTGTTTTATTTGTGCCTACTCAGCTCTTTGATTATTGTCTCCAGAGGCACATGATCACTGTATGATAGCAAACATGATCGGCGCATGATCAGTCACATGATCAGCGCCATTAAGTCACGTGATCACTACATGATAGTCATGTGATCAGTCCATGCTCAGTCACGGTATCAGTGCATGATCAGCCAAGTGATCAGTGCATGATAGCCACGTGATCATTGCATGATAGCCACGTGATCAGTGCATGATCAGCCAGGTGATCAGTGCATGATAGCTACGTGATCAGTTCATGATTAGTCACGTGATCTGTGCATGACCAGGCAGGTGATGAGTGTATGATCAGCCACGTGAACAGTGCATGATAGCCACGTGATCAGCGCTTCATCAGTCACTTGATGGGTGTATGATCAGTCACGTGACCGGTACATGGTAGCTACATGATCATTGCATGAACAGCCACGTAAGTAGTGCATGATAGCCACGTGATCAGTGCATGATCAGTCACGTGATCAGTGCATGATCAGTCACGTGTTCAGTGCATGATCAGACATGTGACCAGTACATGGTAGCTGCGTGATGATTGCATTATCAGCCAGGTGATCAGTGCATGATAGCTATGTGATCAGTTCATGATTTGTCACGTGATCTGTGCATGACCAGGCAGGTGATGAGTGTATGATCAGCCACGTGATCAGTGCATGATCCGTCACCTGATGGGTGTATGATCAGTCAACTTACCGGTACATGGTAGCTACATGATCATTGCATTATCAGCCACGTGAGTAGTGCATGATAGCCACGTGATCAGTGCATGATCAGTAACGTGTTCAGTGCATGATCAGTCATGTAATCTGTGCATTACCAGGCACGTGATCAGTGTATGACCAGCCAAGGGATCAGTGCATGATAGCCACGTGATCAGTGCATGATCAGTCACGTGATCAGTGCATGATCAGTCACGTGATCAGTGTATGATCTGCCACGTGATCAGTGCATGATCAGCCACATGATCAGTGCATGATCAATTACGTGATCAGTGCATGATCAGTCACGTGACCAATACATGGTAGCTAGGTGATCATTGCATGATCAGCCCAGTGAGCCGTGCATGATAGCCAGGAGGTCAGTGCATGATCAGTCACGTGATCAGTGCATGATCACTCACGTGAGCAGTGCATGATCAGCCACATGATCAGTGCATGATCAATTACGTGAACGGTGCATGATCAGTCATGTGTCCAGTACATGGTAGCTGCGTGATCATTGCATGATAAGCCACGTGAGCAGTGCATGAGAGCCACGTGATCAGTGCATGATATCCACGTGTTCAGTGCACAATCAGCCACGTGATCAGTGCATAATCAATTACGTGATCAGTGCATGATCAGTCACGTGACCAGTACATGGAAGCTACGTGAATATTGTATGATCAGCCACGTGATCAGTGCATGATAGCCATGTGATCAGTGCATGATCAGTCAAGTGACCAGTACATGGTAGCTACGTGATCATTGCATGATTACCCACGTGATCAGTGCATGATAGCCACGTGATCAGTGCATGATAGCCACGTGAACAGTGCATGATCAGTCACGTGATACGTGTGTGATCAGCCACGTGATCAGTGCATGATATCCACGTGATCAGTGCAGGATAGCCACGTGATCATTGCATGATAGCCACGTGATAGTGCATTATCAGCCAGGTGAACAGTGCATGATAGCCACGTGATCACTTCATGATTAGTCACGTGATCTGTGCATGACCAGGCAGGTGATCTGTGTATGTTCAGCCACGTGAACAGTGCATGATAGCCACGTTATCAGTGCATGGTCAGTCATCTGATGGGTGTATGATCAGTCACGTGACCGGTACATGGTAGCTACATGATCATTGCATGATCAGCCACGTGGGTAGTGCATGATAGCCATGTGATCAGTGCATTATCAGTCACGAAATCAGTTCATGATCAGTCATGTGACCAGTACATGGTAGCTACGTGATCATTGCATGATCAGCTACGTGAGCAGTGCATTATAGCCACGTGATGAGTGCATGTTCAGCCACGTGATCAGTGCATGATCAGTCACGTGATCAGTGCATGATCAGCCACGTGATCAGTGCATGACCAGGCATGTGATCAGTATATGATCAGTCACGTGAACAGTGCATGATCATTTACGTGATCTGTGCATGATGAATCACGTGACCATTATATGGTAGCTACCTGACAATTGCATGACCAGACACGTGAGCAGTGCATGATCAGCCACATGATCAGTGCATGATCAATTACGTGATCAGTGCATGATCAGTCACGTGACCAGTACATGGTAGCTGCGTGATCATTCCATGATCAGCCACGTGAGCAGTGCATGATAGCCACATGATCAGTGCATGATCAATTACGTGATCAGTGCATGATCAGTCACGTGACCAGTACATGGTAGCTAAGTGATCATTGCATGATCAGCCACGTGAGCCGTGCATGATAGCCACGAGGTCAGTGCATGATCAGTCACGTGATCAGTGCATGATCACTCACGTGAACAGTGCATGATCAGCCACATGATCAGTGCATGATCAATTACGTGATCAGTGCATGATCACTCACGTGACCAGTACATGGTAGCTACGTGATCATTGCATGATCAGCCGCGTCAGCAGTGCATGATAGCCACGTGATCAGTGCATGATCATTTTCGGGACAGAGTATGATCAGCCACTTGATCAGTGCATGATAGCCATGTGATCACTGCATGATCTGTCACATGATCACTCTATGATCATCCACGTGATCAGTGCTTGGGCAGTCATGTGATCAGTGCATGATATAGACGTGATCAGTGCATGATCAGTCTCGTGATCAGTGTATGATCAACCACCTGATCAGTGCACGATAGCCAGGTAATGAGTGCATGATAGCCAGATGATCAGTGCATTATCAGTCACGTGATCAGTGTATGATCAGCCAAGTAATCAGTGCATGATAGCCAACTGATCAGTGGATGATCAGTCATGTGATCAGTGCATGGTCAGTCACGTGATCATTGCATGATCAGCCACGTGATCAGTGCATGATCAATTACGTGATCAGTGCATGATCAGTTACGTGAGCAGTGTATGATCAGCCACGTGATCAGTGCATGGTCAGCCACGTGAACAGTGCATGATAGCCACGTGATCAGTGCATGATCCGTCACCTGAAGGGTGTATGATCAGTCACCTTACCGGTACATGGTAGCTACATGATCATTGCATTATCAGCCACGTGATCAGTGCATGATATCCAAGTGATCAGTGTATGAGCAATCACGTGATCAGTGTATGATCAGCCAGGTGAACAGTGCATGCTCAGTCACGTGATCAGGGCCTGCTGAGCTGCGTGATTACTGTCTGCTCATCTGCTTGACAATTGCCAGCTGAGCTGCATGATTCCTGCCTGTCATCTGCTTGACAATGGCCAGCTGTGCTGCGTAATTCCTGCCTGCTCAGCTGCTTGATTATTGCCAGCTGAGCAGCATGATTCCTCACAGCTGAGTTCCATGATTATTGCCTGCTGACTGTTTGATTCGTGCCTACTCAGCTCTTTGTTTATTGCCTCCAGAGGCACATGATCAGTGTATGATAGCAAACATGATCAGCGCATGATCAGTCACATGATCAGAGCCATTAAGTCACGTGATCACTACATGATAGTTATGTGATCAGTCCATGCTCAGTCACGGTATCAGTGCATGATCAGCCACGTGATCAGTGCATGATCAGCCAGGTGATCAGTTCATGATAGCTATGTGATCAGTTCATGATTTGTCACGTGATCTGTGCATGACCAGGCAGGTGATCAGTGTATGATCAGCCACGTGATCAGTGCATGATCCGTCACCTGATGGGTGTATGATCAGTCACCTGACCGGTACATGGTAGCTACATGATCATTGCATGATCAGCCACGTGAGTAGTGCATGATAGCCACGTGATCAGTGCATGATCAGTCACGTGTTCAGTGCATGATCAGTCATGTAATTTGTGCATGACCAGGCACGTGATCAGTGTATGACCAGCCAAGTGATAAGTGCATGATAGCCACGTGATCAGTGCATGATCAGTCACGTGATCAGTGCATGATCAGGCACATGATCAGTGGATGATCAGCCACGTGATCACTGCATGATCAGCCACATGATCAGTGCATGATCAATTACGTGATCAGTGCATTATCACTCACGTGACCAGTACATGGTAGCTACGTGATCATTGCATGATCAGCCACATGAGCCGTGCATGATAGCCACGAGATCAGTGCATGATCAGTCACGTGATCAGTGCATGATCACTCACGTGAACAGTGCATGATAAGTCACCTGATCAGTGCATGATCAATTACGTGATCAGTGCATTATCACTCACGTGACCAGTACATGGTAGCTACGTGATCATTGCATGAGCAGCCGCGTGAGCAGTGCATGATAGCCACGTGATCAGTGCATGATCTGTCACGTGATCAGTACATGATCAGTCAACTGAACAGTGCATGATCATTTACGTGATCTGAGCATGATCAGTCACGTGACCAGTATATGGTAGCTACGTGAACATTGCATGACCAGCCAGGTGAGAAGTGCATGATAGCCACATGATGTGCGCATGATCAGTTACGTAAGCAGAATATGATCAGCCACGTGATCAATGCATGGTCAGACACATGAACAGTGTATGATCAGCCACATGATCAATGCATGATATCCAAGGGATTAGTGCATGATCAATCACGTAATCAGTGTATGATCAGCCACGTGAACAGTGCATGCTCAGTCACGTGATCAGGGCCTGCTGAGCTGGGTGATTCCTGTCTGATCATCTGCTTGACAATTGCCAGCTGAGCTGCACGATTCCTGCCTGTCATCTGCTTGACAATTGCCAGCTGTGCTGTGTAATTCCTGCCTGCTCAGCTGCTTGATTATTGCCAGCTGAGCAGCATGATTGCTCACAGCTGAGTTCCATGATTTTTGCCTGCTGACTGTTTGATTCGTGCCTACACAGCTCTTTGTTTATTGCCTCCAGAGGCACATGATCAGTGTATGAAAGCAAACATGATCAGCGCATGATCAGTCACATGATCAGCGCCCTTAAGTCACGTGATCACTACATGATAGTCATGTGATCAGTCCATGCTCAGTCACGGTATCAGTGCATGATCAGCCACGTGATCAGTGCATGATCTGTCACATGATTAGTGTATGATCATCCACGTGATCAGTGCATGGGCAGTCATGTGATCAGTGCATGATTAGACGTGATCAGTGCATGATCAGTCTCGTGGTCAGTGCATGATAGCCACGTGATCAGTGCATGATCAGTCACCTGATGGGGGTATGATCATTCACGTGACCGGAACATGGTAGCTATATGATCAGTCTATGACCAGCCATGTGATAAGTGCATGATAGCCACGTGATCAGTGCATGATCAGCCACGTGATCAGTGCATGATCATTCACGTGATCAGTGCATGATCAGCCACATGATCAGTGCATGAACTATTACGTCATCAGTGCATGATCATTCATGTGACCAGTATATGGTAGCTGCGTGATCAGTGTATGACCAGCCAAGTAATCAGTGCATCATAGCCACGTGATCAGTGCATGATCAGTCACGTGATCAGTGTCTGAGCAGTCACGTGATCACTGCATGATCAGCCACATGATCAGTGCATGATCAATTACGTCATCAGTGCATGATCAGTCACGTGACCAGTACATGGTAGCTTCGTGATCATTGCATGATCAGCCAAGTTAGCAGTGCCTGATAGCCACGTGATCAGTGCATGATCAGTCACGTGTTCAGTGCATGATCAGTCATGTAATCTGTGCATGACGAGGCACGTGATCAGTGTATGACCAGCCAAGTGATCAGTGCATGATATCCACGTGATCAGTGCATGATCAGTCACGTGATCAGTGCATGATCAGCCACGTGATCAGTGAATGATCTGTCACATGATTAGTGTATGATCATCCACGTGATCAGTGCATGGGCAGTCATGTGATCAGTGCATGATTAGACGTGATCAGTGCATGATCAGTCTCGTGGTCAGTGCATGATAGCCACGTGATCAGTGCATGATCAGTCACCTGATGGGTGTATGATCATTCACATGACCAGAACATGGTAGCTATATGATCAGTGTATGACCAGCCATGTGATAAGTGCATGATAGCCACGTGATCAGTGCACGATCAGCCACGAGATCAGTGCATGATAGTCACGTGATCAGTGCATGATCAGCCACATGATCAGTGCATGATCAATTACGTGATCAGTGCATGATCAGTCACGTGACCAGTACATGGTAGCTACGTGATCATTGCATGATCAGCCACGTGATCAGTGCATGATAGCCACGTGATCAGTGCATGATAGCCACGTGATCAGTGCATGATCAGTCATGTGATACGTGTGTGATCAGCAACGTGATCAGTGAATGATAGCCACGAGATTAGTGCATGATAGCCACGTGATCAGTGCATGATGAGTCACATGATACGTGTGTGATCAGTCACGTGATCAGTGTATGATCAGCCAAGTAATCAGTGCATGATAGCCACGTGATCAGTGCATGATCAGTCACGTGATCAGTGTCTGAGCAGTCACATGATCACTGAATGATGAGCCACATGATCAGTGCATGATCAATTACGTCATCAGTGCATGATCAGTCACGTGACCAGTATATGGTAGCTATGTGAACATTGCATGAACAGCCAGGTGAGAAGTGCATGATAGCCACATGATGTGTGCATGATGAGTTACGTGAGCAGAGTATGATCAGCCACGTGATCAATGCATGGTCAGACACATGAACAGTGTATGATCAGCCACATGATCAGTGCATGATATCCAAGTGATTAGTGCATGATCAATCATGTACTCAGTATATGATCAGCCACGTGAACAGTGCATGCTCAGTCACGTGATCAGGGCCTGCTGAGCTGTGTGATTCCTGTCTGCTCATCTGCTTGACAATTGCCAGCTGAGCTGCACGATTCCTGCCTGTCATCTGCTTGACAATTGCCAGCTGTGCTGCGTAATTCCTGCCTGCTCAGCTGCTTGATTATTGCCAGCTGAGCAGCATGATTCCTCACAGCTGAGTTCCATGATTATTGCCTGCTGACTGTTTGATTCGTGCCTACTCAGCTCTTTGTTTATTGCCTCCAGAGGCACATGATCAGTGTATGATAGCAAACATGATCAGCGCATGATCAGTCACATGATCAGCGCCATTAAGTCACGTGATCACTACATGATAGTCATGTGATCAGTCCATGCTCAGTCACGGTATCAGTGCATGATCAGCCACGTGATCAGTGCATGATCAGCCAGGTGATCAGATCATGATAGCTATGTGATCATGATTTGTCACGTGATCTGTGCATGACCAGGCAGGTGATCAGTGTATGATCAGCCACGTGATCAGTGCATGATCCGTCACCTGATGGGTGTATGATCAGTCACCTGACCGGTACATGGTAGCTACATGATCATTGCATGATCAGCCACCTGAGCAGTGCATGATAGCCACGTTATCAGTGCATGATCAGTCAAGTGACCAGTATATGGTAGCTAGGTGATCATTGCATGATCAGCCACATGAGCCGTGCATGATAGCCACGAGATCATTGCATGATCAGTCACGTGATCAGTGTATTATCATCTGGGTGAACAGTGCTAGGGCAGTCATGTGATCAGTGCATGATATAGACGTGATCATTGCATGATAGCCACATGATCAGTGCATGATAGCCACGTGACCATTGCATGATCAGTCATGTGATACGTGTGTGATCAGCCACGTGATCAGTGCATGATATCCACGTGATCAGTGAATGATAGCCACGTGATTAGTGCATGATAGCCACGTGATCAGTGCATGATCAGTCACGTGATACGTGTGTGATCAGCCACGTGATCAGTGCATGATGAGTCAGGTGATCAGTGCAGGATTAATTACGTGATCAGTGCATGATCAGTCACGTGACCAGTACATGGTTGCTACGTGATCATTGCATGATCAGCCACGTGAGAATTGCATGATAGCCACGTGATCAGTGCATGATCAGTCACGTGATCAGTACATGATGAGTCAACTGAACAGTGCATGATCATTTACGTGATCTGAGCATGCTCAGTCACGTGACCAGTATATGGTAGCTACGTGAACATTGCATGACCAGCCAGGTGAGAAGTGCATGATAGCCACATGATGTGTGCATGATCAGTTACGTGAGCAGAGTATGATCAGCCACGTGATCAATGCATGGTCAGACACATGAACAGTGTATGATCAGCCACATGATCAGTGCATGATATCCAAGTGATTAGTGCATGATCAATCATGTAATCAGTGTATGATCAGCCATGTGAACAGTGCATGCTCAGTCACGTGATCAGGGCCTGCTGAGCTGCGTGATTACTGTCTGCTCATCTGCTTGACAATTGCCAGCTGAGCTGCACGATTCCTGCCTGCCATCTGCTTGACAATTGCCAGCTGTGCTGCGTAATTCCTGCCTGCTCAGCTGCTTGATTATTGCCAGCTGAGCAGCATGATTCCTCACAGCTGAGTTCCATGATTATTGCCTGCTGACTGTTTGATTCGTGCCTACTCAGCTCTTTGTTTATTGCCTCCAGAGGCACATGATCAGTGTATGATAGCAAACATGATCAGCGCATGATCAGTCACATGATCAGCGCCATTACGTCACGTGATCACTACATGATAGTCATGTGATCAGTCCATGCTCAGTAACGGTATCAGTGCATGATCAGCCACGTGATCAGTGCATAATCAGCCAGGTGATCAGTTCATGATAGCTATGTGATCAAGATTTGTCACGTGATCTGTGCATGACCAGGCAGGTGATCAGTGTATGATCAGCCACGTGATCAGTGCATGATCCGTCACCTGATGGGTGTATGATCAGTCACCTGACTGGTACATGGTAGCTACATGATCATTGCATGATCAGCCACGTGAGCAGTGCATGATAGCCACGTGATCACTGCATGATAGCCACATGATCAGTGCATGATCAGCCAGGTGACCAGTATATGATAGCTACGTAATCAGTTCATGATTAGTCACCTGATCTGTGCATGACCAGGCAGGTGATCAGTGTATGATCAGCCACGTTAAAAATGCAGTATAGCCACGTGATCAGTGCCTGTTCAGTCACCTGATGGGTGTATGATCGGTCACGTGACGGTTACATGGGAGCTACATGATCATTGCATGATCAGCCACGTGATCAGTGCATGATAGCCACTTGATCAGGGCATGATCAGTCACGTGACCAGTGCATGATCAGTCACGTGATCAGTGCATGATAGCCACGTGATCAGTGCATGATACCCATGTGATGTGTGCATGATCACTTAGGTGAGCAGAGTATGTTCAGCCACGTGATCAGTGCATGATGAGCCACGTGATCTGTGCAGGATCAATTACGTGATCAGTGCATGATCCGTCACGTGACCAGTACATGGTTGCTACGTGATCACTGCATGATCAGCCACGTGAGCAGAGCATGATAGCCACGTGATCAGTGCATGATCAGTCACGTGATCAGTACATGATCAGCCACATGAACAGTGCATGCTCAGTCACGTGATCAGGGCCTCCTGAGGTGCGTGATTACTGTCTGCTCATCTGCTTGACAATTGCCAGCTGAGCTGCACGATTCCTGCCTGTCATCTGCTTGACAATTGCCAGCTGTGCTGCGTAATTCCTGCCTGCTCAGCTGCTTGATTATTGCCAGCTGAGCAGCATGATTCCTCACAGCTGAGTTCCATGATTTTTGCCTGCTGACTGTTTTATTTGTGCCTACTCAGCTCTTTGATTATTGTCTCCAGAGGCACATGATCAGTGTATGATAGCAAACATGATCGGCGCATGATCAGTCACATGATCAGCGCCATTAAGTCACGTGATCACTACATGATAGTCATGTGATCAGTCCATGCTCAGTCACGGTATCAGTGCATGATCAGCCAAGTGATCAGTGCATGATAGCCACGTGATCATTGCATGATAGCCACGTGATCAGTGCATGATCAGCCAGGTGATCAGTGCATGATAGCTACGTGATCAGTTCATGATTAGTCACGTGATCTGTGCATGACCAGGCAGGTGATGAGTGTATGATCAGCCACGTGAACAGTGCATGATAGCCACGTGATCAGCGCTTCATCAGTCACTTGATGGGTGTATGATCAGTCACGTGACCGGTACATGGTAGCTACATGATCATTGCATGAACAGCCACGTAAGTAGTGCATGATAGCCACGTGATCAGTGCATGATCAGTCACGTGATCAGTGCATGATCAGTCACGTGTTCAGTGCATGATCAGACATTTGACCAGTACATGGTAGCTGCGTGATGATTGCATTATCAGCCAGGTGATCAGTGCATGATAGCTATGTGATCAGTTCATGATTTGTCACGTGATCTGTGCATGACCAGGCAGGTGATGAGTGTATGATCAGCCACGTGATCAGTGCATGATCCGTCACCTGATGGGTGTATGATCAGTCAACTTACCGGTACATGGTAGCTACATGATCATTGCATTATCAGCCACGTGAGTAGTGCATGATAGCCACGTGATCAGTGCATGATCAGTAACGTGTTCAGTGCATGATCAGTCATGTAATCTGTGCATTACCAGGCACGTGATCAGTGTATGACCAGCCAAGGGATCAGTGCATGATAGCCACGTGATCAGTGCATGATCAGTCACGTGATCAGTGCATGATCAGTCACGTGATCAGTGTATGATCTGCCACGTGATCAGTGCATGATCAGCCACATGATCAGTGCATGATCAATTACGTGATCAGTGCATGATCAGTCACGTGACCAATACATGGTAGCTAGGTGATCATTGCATGATCAGCCCAGTGAGCCGTGCATGATAGCCAGGAGGTCAGTGCATGATCAGTCACGTGATCAGTGCATGATCACTCACGTGAGCAGTGCATGATCAGCCACATGATCAGTGCATGATCAATTACGTGAACGGTGCATGATCAGTCATGTGTCCAGTACATGGTAGCTGCGTGATCATTGCATGATAAGCCACGTGAGCAGTGCATGAGAGCCACGTGATCAGTGCATGATATCCACGTGATCAGTGCACAATCAGCCACGTGATCAGTGCATAATCAATTACGTGATCAGTGCATGATCAGTCACGTGACCAGTACATGGAAGCTACGTGAATATTGTATGATCAGCCACGTGATCAGTGCATGATAGCCATGTGATCAGTGCATGATCAGTCAAGTGACCAGTACATGGTAGCTACGTGATCATTGCATGATTACCCACGTGATCAGTGCATGATAGCCACGTGATCAGTGCATGATAGCCACGTGAACAGTGCATGATCAGTCACGTGATACGTGTGTGATCAGCCACGTGATCAGTGCATGATATCCACGTGATCAGTGCAGGATAGCCACGTGATCATTGCATGATAGCCACGTGATAGTGCATTATCAGCCAGGTGAACAGTGCATGATAGCCACGTGATCACTTCATGATTAGTCACGTGATCTGTGCATGACCAGGCAGGTGATCTGTGTATGTTCAGCCACGTGAACAGTGCATGATAGCCACGTGATCAGTGCATGGTCAGTCATCTGATGGGTGTATGATCAGTCACGTGACCGGTACATGGTAGCTACATGATCATTGCATGATCAGCCACGTGGGTAGTGCATGATAGCCATGTGATCAGTGCATTATCAGTCACGAAATCAGTTCATGATCAGTCATGTGACCAGTACATGGTAGCTACGTGATCATTGCATGATCAGCTACGTGAGCAGTGCATTATAGCCACGTGATGAGTGCATGTTCAGCCACGTGATCAGTGCATGATCAGTCACGTGATCAGTGCATGATCAGCCACGTGATCAGTGCATGACCAGGCATGTGATCAGTATATGATCAGTCACGTGAACAGTGCATGATCATTTACGTGATCTGTGCATGATGAATCACGTGACCATTATATGGTAGCTACCTGACAATTGCATGACCAGACACGTGAGCAGTGCATGATCAGCCACATGATCAGTGCATGATCAATTACGTGATCAGTGCATGATCAGTCACGTGACCAGTACATGGTAGCTGCGTGATCATTCCATGATCAGCCACGTGAGCAGTGCATGATAGCCACATGATCAGTGCATGATCAATTACGTGATCAGTGCATGATCACTCACGTGACCAGTACATGGTAGCTACGTGATCATTGCATGATCAGCCGCGTCAGCAGTGCATGATAGCCACGTGATCAGTGCATGATCATTTTCGGGACAGAGTATGATCAGCCACTTGATCAGTGCATGATAGCCATGTGATCACTGCATGATCTGTCACATGATCACTCTATGATCATCCACGTGATCAGTGCTTGGGCAGTCATGTGATCAGTGCATGATATAGACGTGATCAGTGCATGATCAGTCTCGTGATCAGTGTATGATCAACCACCTGATCAGTGCACGATAGCCAGGTAATGAGTGCATGATAGCCAGATGATCAGTGCATTATCAGTCACGTGATCAGTGTATGATCAGCCAAGTAATCAGTGCATGATAGCCAACTGATCAGTGGATGATCAGTCATGTGATCAGTGCATGGTCAGTCACGTGATCATTGCATGATCAGCCACGTGATCAGTGCATGATCAATTACGTGATCAGTGCATGATCAGTTACGTGAGCAGTGTATGATCAGCCACGTGATCAGTGCATGGTCAGCCACGTGAACAGTGCATGATAGCCACGTGATCAGTGCATGATCCGTCACCTGAAGGGTGTATGATCAGTCACCTTACCGGTACATGGTAGCTACATGATCATTGCATTATCAGCCACGTGAGTAGTGCATGATAGCCACGTGATCAGTGCATGATCAGTAACGTGTTCAGTCCATGATCAGTCATGTAATCTGTGCATGACCAGGCACGTGATCAGTGTATGACCAGCCAAGGGATCAGTGCATGATAGCCAC
The DNA here is from genome assembly GCF_002263795.3 of Bos taurus. Taxonomy (NCBI): domain Eukaryota; kingdom Metazoa; phylum Chordata; class Mammalia; order Artiodactyla; family Bovidae; genus Bos; species Bos taurus. The sequence goes on along the minus strand of NW_020192075.1, from coordinate 174,638 downwards.
GTGATCAGTGCATGATCAGTCACATGATCAGTGTATGATCTGCCACGTGATCAGTGCATGATCAGCCACATGATCAGTGCATGATCAATTACGTGATCAGTGCATGATCAGTCACGTGACCAGTACATGGTAGCTAGGTGATCATTGCATGATCAGCCACGTGAGCCGTGCATGATAGCCACGAGGTAAGTGCATGATCAGTCACGTGATCAGTGCATGATCACTCACGTGAACAGTGCATGATCAGCCACATGATCAGTGCATGATCAATTACGTGATCAGTGCGTGATCACTCACGTGACCAGTACATGGTAGCTACGTGATCATTGCATGATCAGCCACGTCAGCAGTGCATGATAGCCACGTGATCAGTGCATGATCATTTTCGGGACAGAGTATGATCAGCCACTTGTTCAGTGCATGATAGCCATGTGATCACTGCATGATCTGTCACATGATCACTGTATGATCATCCACGTGATCAGTGCATGGGCAGTCATGTGATCAGTGCATGATATAGACGTGATCAGTGCATGATCAATCTCGTGATCAGTGTATGATCAACCACGTGATCAGTGCACGATAGCCAGGTAATGAGTGCATGATAGCCAGATGATCAGTGCATTATCAGTCACGTGATCAGTGTATGATCAGCCAGTAATCAGTGCATGATAGCCAACTGATCAGTGGATGATCAGTCACGTGATCAGTGCATGGTCAGTCACGTGATAATTGCATGATCAGCCACGTGATCAGTGCATGATCAATTACGCGATCAGTGCATGATCAGTTACGTGAGCAGTGTATGATCAGCCACGTGATCAGTGCATGGTCAGACACGTGAACAGTGTATGATCAGCCACGTGATCAGTGCATGATATCCAAGTGATCAGTGTATGAGCAATCACGTGATCAGTGTATGATCAGCCAGGTGAACAGTGCATGCTCAGTCACGTGATCAGGGCCTGCTGAGCTGCGTGATTACTGTCTGCTCATCTGCTTGACAATTGCCAGCTGAGCTGCATGATTCCTGCCTGTCATCTGCTTGACAATGGCCAGCTGTGCTGCGTAATTCCTGCCTGCTCAGCTGCTTGATTATTGCCAGCTGAGCAGCATGATTCCTCACAGCTGAGTTCCATGATTATTGCCTGCTGACTGTTTGATTCGTGCCTACTCAGCTCTTTGTTTATTGCCTCCAGAGGCACATGATCAGTGTATGATAGCAAACATGATCAGCGCATGATCAGTCACATGATCAGAGCCATTAAGTCACGTGATCACTACATGATAGTCATGTGATCAGTCCATGCTCAGTCACGGTATCAGTGCATGATCAGCCACGTGATCAGTGCATGATCAGCCAGGTGATCAGTTCATGATAGCTATGTGATCAGTTCATGATTTGTCACGTGATCTGTGCATGACCAGGCAGGTGATCAGTGTATGATCAGCCACGTGATCAGTGCATGATCCGTCACCTGATGGGTGTATGATCAGTCACGTGACCGGTACATGGTAGCTACATGATCATTGCATGATCAGCCACGTGAGTAGTGCATGATAGCCACGTGATCAGTGCATGATCAGTCACGTGTTCAGTGCATGATCAGTCATGTAATTTGTGCATGACCAGGCACGTGATCAGTGTATGACCAGCCAAGTGATAAGTGCATGATAGCCACGTGATCAGTGCATGATCAGTCACGTGATCAGTGCATGATCAGGCACTTGATCAGTGGATGATCAGCCACGTGATCACTGCATGATCAGCCACATGATCAGTGCATGATCAATTACGTGATCAGTGCATTATCACTCACGTGACCAGTACATGGTAGCTACGTGATCATTGCATGATCAGCCACATGAGCCGTGCATGATAGCCACGAGATCAGTGCATGATCAGTCACGTGATCAGTGCATGATCACTCACGTGAACAGTGCATGATAAGTCACCTGATCAGTGCATGATCAATTACGTGATCAGTGCATTATCACTCACGTGACCAGTACATGGTAGCTACGTGATCATTGCATGAGCAGCCGCGTGAGCAGTGCATGATAGCCACGTGATCAGTGCATGATCTGTCACGTGATCAGTACATGATCAGTCAACTGAACAGTGCATGATCATTTACGTGATCTGAGCATGATCAGTCACGTGACCAGTATATGGTAGCTACGTGAACATTGCATGACCAGCCAGGTGAGAAGTGCATGATAGCCACATGATGTGCGCATGATCAGTTACGTAAGCAGAATATGATCAGCCACGTGATCAATGCATGGTCAGACACATGAACAGTGTATGATCAGCCACATGATCAATGCATGATATCCAAGGGATTAGTGCATGATCAATCACGTAATCAGTGTATGATCAGCCACGTGAACAGTGCATGCTCAGTCACGTGATCAGGGCCTGCTGAGCTGGGTGATTCCTGTCTGATCATCTGCTTGACAATTGCCAGCTGAGCTGCACGATTCCTGCCTGTCATCTGCTTGACAATTGCCAGCTGTGCTGTGTAATTCCTGCCTGCTCAGCTGCTTGATTATTGCCAGCTGAGCAGCATGATTGCTCACAGCTGAGTTCCATGATTTTTGCCTGCTGACTGTTTGATTCGTGCCTACACAGCTCTTTGTTTATTGCCTCCAGAGGCACATGATCAGTGTATGAAAGCAAACATGATCAGCGCATGATCAGTCACATGATCAGCGCCCTTAAGTCACGTGATCACTACATGATAGTCATGTGATCAGTCCATGCTCAGTCACGGTATCAGTGCATGATCAGCCACGTGATCAGTGCATGATCTGTCACATGATTAGTGTATGATCATCCACGTGATCAGTGCATGGGCAGTCATGTGATCAGTGCATGATTAGACGTGATCAGTGCATGATCAGTCTCGTGGTCAGTGCATGATAGCCACGTGATCAGTGCATGATCAGTCACCTGATGGGGGTATGATCATTCACGTGACCGGAACATGGTAGCTATATGATCAGTCTATGACCAGCCATGTGATAAGTGCATGATAGCCACGTGATCAGTGCATGATCAGCCACGTGATCAGTGCATGATCATTCACGTGATCAGTGCATGATCAGCCACATGATCAGTGCATGAACTATTACGTCATCAGTGCATGATCATTCATGTGACCAGTATATGGTAGCTGCGTGATCAGTGTATGACCAGCCAAGTAATCAGTGCATCATAGCCACGTGATCAGTGCATGATCAGTCACGTGATCAGTGTCTGAGCAGTCACGTGATCACTGCATGATCAGCCACATGATCAGTGCATGATCAATTACGTCATCAGTGCATGATCAGTCACGTGACCAGTACATGGTAGCTTCGTGATCATTGCATGATCAGCCAAGTTAGCAGTGCCTGATAGCCACGTGATCAGTGCATGATCAGTCACGTGTTCAGTGCATGATCAGTCATGTAATCTGTGCATGACGAGGCACGTGATCAGTGTATGACCAGCCAAGTGATCAGTGCATGATATCCACGTGATCAGTGCATGATCAGTCACGTGATCAGTGCATGATCAGCCACGTGATCAGTGCATGATCTGTCACATGATTAGTGTATGATCATCCACGTGATCAGTGCATGGGCAGTCATGTGATCAGTGCATGATTAGACGTGATCAGTGCATGATCAGTCTCGTGGTCAGTGCATGATAGCCACGTGATCAGTGCATGATCAGTCACCTGATGGGTGTATGATCATTCACATGACCAGAACATGGTAGCTATATGATCAGTGTATGACCAGCCATGTGATAAGTGCATGATAGCCACGTGATCAGTGCACGATCAGCCACGAGATCAGTGCATGATAGTCACGTGATCAGTGCATGATCAGCCACATGATCAGTGCATGATCAATTACGTGATCAGTGCATGATCAGTCACGTGACCAGTACATGGTAGCTACGTGATCATTGCATGATCAGCCACGTGATCAGTGCATGATAGCCACGTGATCAGTGCATGATAGCCACGTGATCAGTGCATGATCAGTCATGTGATACGTGTGTGATCAGCAACGTGATCAGTGAATGATAGCCACGAGATTAGTGCATGATAGCCACGTGATCAGTGCATGATGAGTCACATGATACGTGTGTGATCAGTCACGTGATCAGTGTATGATCAGCCAAGTAATCAGTGCATGATAGCCACGTGATCAGTGCATGATCAGTCACGTGATCAGTGTCTGAGCAGTCACGTGATCACTGAATGATGAGCCACATGATCAGTGCATGATCAATTACGTCATCAGTGCATGATCAGTCACGTGACCAGTATATGGTAGCTATGTGAACATTGCATGAACAGCCAGGTGAGAAGTGCATGATAGCCACATGATGTGTGCATGATCACTTACGTGAGCAGAGTATGATCAGCCACGTGATCAATGCATGGTCAGACACATGAACAGTGTATGATCAGCCACATAATCAGTGCATGATATCCAAGTGATTAGTGCATGATCAATCATGTACTCAGTATATGATCAGCCACGTGAACAGTGCATGCTCAGTCACGTGATCAGGGCCTGCTGAGCTGCGTGATTCCTGTCTGCTCATCTGCTTGACAATTGCCAGCTGAGCTGCACGATTCCTGCCTGTCATCTGCTTGACAATTGCCAGCTGTGCTGCGTAATTCCTGCCTGCTCAGCTGCTTGATTATTGCCAGCTGAGCAGCATGATTCCTCACAGCTGAGTTCCATGATTATTGCCTGCTGACTGTTTGATTCGTGCCTACTCAGCTCTTTGTTTATTGCCTCCAGAGGCACATGATCAGTGTATGATAGCAAACATGATCAGCGCATGATCAGTCACATGATCAGCGCCATTAAGTCACGTGATCACTACATGATAGTCATGTGATCAGTCCATGCTCAGTAACGGTATCAGTGCATGATCAGCCACGTGATCAGTGCATGATCAGCCAGGTGATCAGATCATGATAGCTATGTGATCATGATTTGTCACGTGATCTGTGCATGACCAGGCAGGTGATCAGTGTATGATCAGCCACGTGATCAGTGCATGATCCGTCACCTGATGGGTGTATGATCAGTCACCTGACCGGTACATGGTAGCTACATGATCATTGCATGATCAGCCACCTGAGCAGTGCATGATAGCCACGTTATCAGTGCATGATCAGTCAAGTGACCAGTATATGGTAGCTAGGTGATCATTGCATGATCAGCCACATGAGCCGTGCATGATAGCCACGAGATCATTGCATGATCAGTCACGTGATCAGTGTATTATCATCTGGGTGAACAGTGCTAGGGCAGTCATGTGATCAGTGCATGATATAGACGTGATCAGTGCATGATCAGTCTCGTGATCAGGGTATGATCAACCACGTGATCAGTGCACGATAGCCAGGTAATGAGTGCCTGATAGCCAGATGATCAGTGCATTATCAGTTACGTGATCAGTGCATGATCAGCCAAGTAATCAGTGCATGATAGCCAACTGATCAGTGGATGATCAGTCACGTGATCAGTGCATGGTCAGTCACGTGATCAGTGCATGATCAGCCACGTGAATAGTGCATGATGAATTACGTGATCAGTGCATGATCAGTCACGTGACCAGTACATGATCAGTCACGTGAACAGTGCATGATCAGTCATGTGATCAGTGTATGACCAGCCAAGTGATCAGTGCATGATAGCCACGTGATAAGTGCATGATCAGTCACGTGATCAGTGCATGATCAGTCACGTGATCAGTGTATGATCAGCCACCTGATCAGTGCATGATCAGCAAAATGATCAGTGCATGATCAATTACGTGATCAGTGCATGATCAGCCATGTGATCAGTGCATGGTCAGTCACGTGATCAGTGCATGATCATCCACGTAATCAGTGCATGTGGAGTCATGTAGACAATGCATGACAGCGCCGGGATCAGTGCACGATCAGCCCCGTGATTAGTGTATGATCAACCAAGTGATCAGTGCAAGAGAGCTACGTGATCAGTGCATGATCAACCACGTCATCAGTGCATGATAGCCACGTGAGCAGTGCATACAATTACGTGATCAGTGCATGCACAATCACGTGATCAGTGCATGAGAGCCACGTGATCAGTGCATGATTATTCACGTGATAGGTGTGTGATCAGCCACGTGAACAGTGCATGCTCAGTCACGTGATAAGGGCCTGCTGAGCTGCGTAATTACTGTCTGCTCATCTGCTTGACAATTGCCAGCTGAGCTGCACGATTCCTGCCTGCCATCTCCTTGACAATTGCCACCTGTGCTGAGTAATTCCTGCCTGCTCATCTACTTGATTATTGCCAGGTGAGCAGCATGATTTCTCAAATCTGAGTTCCATGATTATAGCCTGCTGACTGATTCCTGCCTACTCAGCTCTTTGTTCATTGCCTACAGATGCACATGATCAGTGTGTGACACCAAACATGATCAGCACATGATCAGTCACATGATCAATGCATGATAAGCCAGGTGATCAGTGCATGATCAATTACGTGATCATTGCATGATGAGCCACATGAGCAGTGCATGATAGCCACGTGATCAGTGCATGATCAGTCACGTGATCAGTGCATGATCAGTCACGTGTTCAGTGCATGATCAGCCACGTGATCAGTGCATGATCAATTACGTGATTAGTGCATGATCAGTTACGTGAGCAGTGTATGATCAGCCATGTGATCAGTGCATGGTCAGACACGTGAACAATGTATGATCAGCCATGTGATCAGTGCATGATATCCAAGTGATCAGTGCATGATCAATCACGTGATCAGTGTATGATCAGCCAGGTGAACAGTGCGTGCTCAGTCACGTGATCACGGCTTGCTGAGCTGCGTGATTCCTGTCTGCTCATCTGCTTGACAATTGCCACCTGTGCTGCGTAATTCCTGCCTGCTCAGCAGCTTGATTATTGCCAGCTGAGCAGCATGATTCCTCACAGCTGAGTTCCATGATTTTTGCCTGCTGACTGTTTGATTCGTGCCTACACAGCTCTTTGTTTATTGCCTCCAGAGGCACATGATCAGTGTATGAAAGCAAACATGATCAGCGCATGATCAGTCACATGATCAGCGCCATTAAGTCACGTGATCACTACATGATAGTCATGTGATCAGTCCATGCTCAGTCACGGTATCAGTGCATGAACAGCCACGTGATCAGTGCATGATCAGCCACGTGATCAGTGCATGATAGCCACGTGATCATTGCATGATAGCCACATGATCAGTGCATGATCAGCCAGGTGATCAGTACATGATAGCTACGTAATCAGTTCATGATTAGTCACCTGATCTGTGCATGACCAGGCAGGTGATCAGTGTATGATCAGCCACGTTAACCATGCAATATAGCCACGTGATCAGTGCCTGATCAGTCACCTGATGGGTGTATGATCGGTCATGTGACCGGTACATGGGAGCTACATGATCATTGCATGATCAGCCACGTGAGTAGTGCATGATAGCCACTTGATCAGGGCATGATCAATCACGTGACCAGTGCATGATCAGTCACGTGATCAGTGCATGATAGCCACGTGATCAGTGCATGATAGCCACGTGATCAGTGCATGATCAGTTACGTTAGCAGTGTATGATCAGCCACGTGATCAGTGCATGGTCAGACGAGTGAACAGTGTATGATCAGCCACGTGATCAGTGCATGATATCCAAGTGATCAGTGCATGATATCCACATGATCAGTGCATGATCAGTCACGTGATCAGTGCATGATCAGCCACGTGATCAGTGCATGATCTGTCACATGATTAGTGTATGATCATCCACGTGATCAGTGCATGGGCAGTCATGTGATCAGTGCATGATTAGACGTGATCAGTGCATGATCAGTCTCGTGGTCAGTGCATGATGAGTCAGGTGATCAGTGCAGGATTAATTACGTAATCAGTGCATGATCAGTCAGGTGACCAGTACATGGTTGCTACGTGATCATTGCATGATCAGCCACGTGAGCAGTGCATGATAGCCCCGTGATCTGTGCATGATCAGTCAACTGAACAGTGCATGATCATTTACGTGATCTGAGCACGATCAGTCACGTGATCAGTATATGGTAGCTACGTGAACATTGCATGACCAGCCAGGTGAGAAGTGCATGATAGCGACGTGATGTGTGCATGATCAGTTACGTGAGCAGAGTATGATCAGCCACGTGATCAGTGCATGAGTGCCACGTGATCAGTGCATGATCAGTCACGTGACAGGTGTGTGGTAAGCCACGTGAACAGTGCATGTTCAGCCACGTGATCAGTGCATGGTCAGACACGTGAACAGTGTATGATCAAACACGTGAACAGTGCATGATATCCACGTGATCAGTGCATGATGAGTCGCGTGAACATTGCATGATCAGTCACGTGATCAGTTCATGATCAGTCACGTGATCAGTGTATGATCAGTCACGTGATCAGTGTATGATAAGCCACGTGATCAGTGCATGATCAGCCACATGACCATTGCATGATCAATTACGTGATCAGTGCATGATCAGTCACGTGACCAGTACATGCTAGCTACGTGATCATTGCAGGATCAGCCAAGTGAGCAGTGCATGATAGCAACGTGATCAGTGCATGATCAGCCACGTGATCAGTGCATAATCAGTCACGTGATCAGTGCATGATCAGACACGTGATCAGTGCATGATCAGTCACGTGATCAGTGTATGATCAGCCACGTGATCATTGCATGATCAGCCAAATGATCAGTGCATGATCAATTACGTGATCAGTGCATGATAGCCACGTGATCAGTGCATGATCAGTCACGTGATCAGTGCTTGATCAGACACGTGATCAGTGTATGATCAGCCACGAGATCAGTGCATGATCAGCCAAATGATCAGTGCATGATCAGCCAAATGATCAGTGCATGATCAATTACGTGATCAGTGCATGATCAGCCACGTGATCAGTGCATGATCAGTTACGTGAACAGTGTATGATCAGCCACGTGAGCAGTGCATGGTCAGACACGTGAACAGTGTATGATCAAACACGTGAACAGTGCATGATATCCACGTGATCAGTGCATGATGAGTCTCGTGAAGAGTGCATGATCAGTCACGTGATCAGTTCATGATTAGTCACGTGATCAGTGTATTATCAGTCACGTGATCAGTGTATGATCAGCCACGTGATCAGTGCATGATCAGCCACATGACCATTGCATGATCAATTACGTGATCAGTGCATGATCAGTCACGTGACCAGTACATGGTAGCTACGTGATCATTGCTGTATCAGCCAAGTGAGCAGTGCATGATAGCAACGTGATCAGTGCATGATCAGCCACGTGATCAGTGCATAATCAGTCACGTGATCAGTGCATGATCAGACACGTGATCAGTGCATGATCAGTCACGTGATCAGTGTATGATCAGCCACGTGATCATTGCATGATCAGCCAAATGATCAGTGCATGATCAATTACGTGATCAGTGCATGATAGCCACGTGATCAGTGCATGATCAGTCACGTGATCAGTGCATGATCAGACATGATCAGTGTATGATCAGCCACGAGATCAGTGCATGATCAGCCAAATGATCAGTGCATGATCAGCCAAATGATCAGTGCATGATCAATTACGTGATCAGTGCATGATCAGCCACGTGATCAGTGCATGATCAGCCAGGTGATCAGTTCATGATAGCTACGTGATCAGTTCATGATTTGTCACATGATCTCTGCATGACCAGGCAGGTGATCAGTGTATGATCAGCAACGTGATCAGTGCATGATCCGTCACCTGATGGGTGTATGATCAGTCACCTGACCGGTACATGGTAGCTACATGATCATTGCATGATCAGCCACGTGAGTAGTGCATGATAGCCACGTGATCAGTGCATGAGCAGTCACGTGATCAGTGCATGATCTGTCACGTGACCAGTACATGCTAGCTACGTGATCATTGCAGGATCAGCCAAGTGAGCAGTGCATGATAGCAACGTGATCAGTGCATGATCAGCCACGTGATCAGTGCATAATCAGTCACGTGATCAGTGCATGATCAGACACGTGATCAGTGCATGATCAGTCACGTGATCAGTGCATGATCAGCCACGTGATCATTGCATGATCAGCCAAATGATCAGTGCATGATCAATTACGTGATCAGTGCATGATAGCCACGTGATCAGTGCATGATCAGTCACGTGATCAGTGCTTGATCAGACACGTGATCAGTGTATGATCAGCCACGAGATCAGTGCATGATCAGCCAAATGATCAGTGCATGATCAGCCAAATGATCAGTGCATGATCAATTACGTGATCAGTGCATGATCAGCCACGTGATCAGTGCATGATCAGTTACGTGAACAGTGTATGATCAGCCATGTGAGCAGTGCATGGTCAGACACGTGAACAGTGTATGATCAAACACGTGAACAGTGCATGATATCCACGTGATCAGTGCATGATGAGTCTCGTGAAGAGTACATGATCAGTCACGTGATCAGTTCATGATCAGTCACGTGATCAGTGCATGATCAGCCACATGACCATTGCATGATCAATTACGTGATCAGTGCATGATCAGTCACATGACCAGTACATGGTAGCTACGTGATCATTGCAGGATCAGCCAAGTGAGCAGTGCATGATAGCAATGTGATCAGTGCATGATCAGCCACGTGATCAGTGCATAATCAGTCACGTGATCAGTGCATGATCAGACACGTGATCAGTGCATGATCAGTCACGTGATCAGTGTATGATCAGCCACGTGATCATTGCATGATCAGCCAAATGATCAGTGCATGATCAATTACGTGATCAGTGCATGATAGCCACGTGATCAGTGCATGATCAGTCACGTGATCAGTGCATGATCAGACATGATCATTGTATGATCAGCCACGAGATCAGTGCATGATCAGCCAAATGATCAGTGCATGATCAGCCAAATGATCAGTGCATGATCAATTACGTGATCAGTGCATGATCAGCCACGTGATCAGTGCATGATCAGCCAGGTGATCAGTTCATGATAGCTACGTGATCAGTTCATGATTTGTCACATGATCTCTGCATGACCAGGCAGGTGATCAGTGTATGATCAGCAACGTGATCAGTGCATGATCCGTCACCTGATGGGTGTATGATCAGTCACCTGACCGGTACATGGTAGCTACATGATCATTGCATGATCAGCCACGTGAGTAGTGCATGATAGCCACGTGATCAGTGCATGAGCAGTCACGTGATCAGTGCATGATCTGTCACGTGACCAGTACATGGTAGCTGCGTGATCAGTGTATGACCAGCCAAGTGATCAGTGCATGATAGCCACGTGATCAGTGCATGGTCAGTCACGTGATCAGTGCATGAGCAGTCACGTGATCAGTGCATTATCAACCACATGTTCAGTGCATGATCAATTACGTCATCAGTGCATGATCAGTCATGTGACCAGTACATGGTAGCTGCGTGATCATTGCATGATCAGCCAAGTTAGCAGTGCATGATAGCCACGTGATCAGTGCATGATTATTCACGTGTTCAGTGCATGATCAATTACGTGATCAGTGCATGATCAGTCACGTGACCAGTACATGGTAGCTATGTGATCATTGCATGATCAGCCACGTGATCAGTGCATGATAGCCACATGATCAGTGCATGATAGCCACGTGACCATTGCATGATCAGTCATGTGATACGTGTGTGATCAGCCACGTGATCAGTGCATGATATCCACGTGATCAGTGAATGATAGCCACGTGATTAGTGCATGATAGCCAAGTGATCAGTGCATGATCAGTCACGTGATACGTGTTAGATCAGCCACGTGATCAGTGCATAATGAGTCAGGTGATCAGTGCAGGATTAATTACGTGATCAGTGCATGATCAGTCACGTGACCAGTACATGGTTGCTACGTGATCATTGCATGATCAGCCACGTGAGAATTGCATGATAGCCACGTGATCAGTGCATGATCAGTCACGTGATCAGTACATGATCAGTCAACTGAACAGTGCATGATCATTTACGTGATCTGAGCATGCTCAGTCACGTGACCAGTATATGGTAGCTACGTGAACATTGCATGACCAGCCAGGTGAGAAGTGCATGATAGCCACATGATGTGTGCATGATCAGTTACGTGAGCAGAGTATGATCAGCCACGTGATCAATGCATGGTCAGACACATGAACAGTGTATGATCAGCCACATGATCAGTGCATGATATCCAAGTGATTAGTGCATGATCAATCATGTAATCAGTGTATGATCAGCCATGTGAACAGTGCATGCTCAGTCACGTGATCAGGGCCTGCTGAGCTGCGTGATTACTGTCTGCTCATCTGCTTGACAATTGCCAGCTGAGCTGCATGATTCCTGCCTGCCATCTGCTTGACAATTGCCAGCTGTGCTGCGTAATTCCTGCCTGCTCAGCTGCTTGATTATTGCCAGCTGAGCAGCATGATTCCTCACAGCTGAGTTCCATGATTATTGCCTGCTGACTGTTTGATTCGTGCCTACTCAGCTCTTTGTTTATTGCCTCCAGAGGCACATGATCAGTGTATGATAGCAAACATGATCAGCGCATGATCAGTCACATGATCAGCGCCATTACGTCACGTGATCACTACATGATAGTCATGTGATCAGTCCATGCTCAGTAACGGTATCAGTGCATGATCAGCCACGTGATCAGTGCATAATCAGCCAGGTGATCAGTTCATGATAGCTATGTGATCATGATTTGTCACGTGATCTGTGCATGACCAGGCAGGTGATCAGTGTATGATCAGCCACGTGATCAGTGCATGATCCGTCACCTGATGGGTGTATGATCAGTCACCTGACTGGTACATGGTAGCTACATGATCATTGCATGATCAGCCACGTGAGCAGTGCATGATAGCCACGTGATCACTGCATGATAGCCACATAATCAGTGCATGATCAGCCAGGTGACCAGTATATGATAGCTACGTAATCAGTTCATGATTAGTCACCTGATCTGTGCATGACCAGGCAGGTGATCAGTGTATGATCAGCCACGTTAAAAATGCAGTATAGCCACGTGATCAGTGCCTGTTCAGTCACCTGATGGGTGTATAATCGGTCACGTGACGGTTACATGGGAGCTACATGATCATTGCATGATCAGCCACGTGATCAGTGCATGATAGCCACTTGATCAGGGCATGATCAGTCACGTGACCAGTGCATGATCAGCCACGTGATCAGTGCATGATAGCCACGTGATCAGAGCATGATAGCTGCGTGAGTAGTGTACGATCAGCCACGTGATCAGTGCATGGTCAGACACGTGAACATGTATGATCAGCCACGTGATCAGTGCATGATATCCATGTGATCAGTGCATGATCAATCACGTGATCAGTGTATGATCAGCCACGAGAACAGTGCATGCTCCGTCACGTGATCAGGGCCTGCTGAGCTGCGTGATTACTGTCTGCTCATCTGCTTGACCATTGCCAGCTGAGCTGCACGATTCCTGCCTGTCATCTGCTTGACAATTGCCAGCTGTGCTGCGTAATTCCTGCCTGCTCAGCTGCTTGATTATTGCCAGCTGAGCAGCATGATTCCTCACAGCTGAGTTCCATGATTATTGCCTGCTGACTGTTTGATTCGTGCCTACTCAGCTCTTTGTTTATTGCCTCCAGAGGCACATGATCAGTGTATGATAGCAAACATGATCAGCGCATGATCAGTCACATGATCAGCGCCATTACGTCACGTGATCACTACATGATAGTCATGTGATCAGTCCATGCTCAGTCACGGTATCAGTGCATGATCAGCCACGTGATCAGTGCATGATCTGTCACATGATTAGTGTATGATCATCCACGTGATCAGTGCATGGGCAGTCATGTGATCAGTGCATGATATAGACGTGATCAGTGCATGATCAGTCTCGTAATCAGTGCATGATAGCCACGTGATCAGTGCATGATCAGTCACCTGATGGGGGTGTGATCATTCCCGTGACTGGAACATGGTAGCTATATGATCAGTCTATGACCAGCCATGTGATAAGTGCATGATAGCCACGTGATCAGTGCATGATCAGCCACGTGATCAGTGCATGATCATTCACGTGATCAGTGCATGATCAGCCACATGATCAGTGCATGAACAATTACGTCATCAGTGCATGATCAGTCATGTGACCAGTATATGGTAGCTGCGTGATCAGTGTATGACCAGCCAAGTAATCAGTGCATGATAGCCACGTGATCAGTGCATGATCAGTCACGTGATCAGTGTCTGAGCAGTCACGTGATCACTGCATGATCAGCCACATGATCAGTGCATGATCAATTACGTCATCAGTGCATGATCAGTCACGTGATCAGTACATGGTGGCTGCATTATCATTGCATGATCAGCCAAGTTAGCAGTGCCTGATAGCCACGTGATCAGTGCATGATCAGTCACGTGTTCAGTGCATGATCAGTCATGTAATCTGTGTATGACGAGGCACGTGATCAGTGTATGACCAGCCAAGTGATCAGTGCATGATATCCACGTGATCAGTGCATGATCAGTCAGGTGATCAGTGCATGATCAGCCACGTGATCTGTGCATGATCTGTCACATGATTAGTGCATGATCATCCACGTGATCAGTGCATGGGCAGTCATGTGATCAGTGCATGATTAGACGTGATCAGTGCATGATCAGTCTCGTGGTCAGTGCATGATAGCCACGTGATCAGTGCATGGTCAGTCACCTGATGGGTGTATGATCATTCACATGACCGGAACATGGTAGCTATATGATCAGTGTATGACCAGCCATGTGATAAGTGCATGATAGCCACGTGATCAGTGCACGATCAGCCACGAGATCAGTGCATGATCAGTCAAGTGACCAGTACATGGTAGCTACGTGATCATTGCATGATCAGCCACGTGATCAGTGCATGATAGCCACGTGATCAGTGCATGATAGCCACGTGATCAGTGCATGATCAGTCATGTGATACGTGTGTGATCAGCCACGTGATCAGTGAATGATAGCCACGTGATTAGTGCATGATAGCCACGTGATCAGTGCATGATCAGTCACATGATACGTGTGTGATCAGCCACGTGATCAGTGCATGATGAGTCAGTTGATCAGTGCAGGATTAATTACGTTATCAGTGCATGATCAGTCACGTGACCAGTACATGGTTGCTACGTGATCATTGCATGATCAGCCACGTGAGCAGTGCATGATAGCCCCGTGATCAGTGCATGATCAGTCACGTGATCAGTACATGATCAGTCAACTGAACAGTGCATGATCATTTACGTGATCTGAGCACGATCAATCACGTGACCAGTATATGGTAGCTACGTGAACATTGCATGACCAGCCAGGTGAGAAGTGCATGATAGCCACGTGATGTGTGCATGATCAGTTACGTGAGCAGAGTATGATCAGCCACGTGATCAGTGCATGAGTGCCACGTGATCAGTGCATGATCAGTCACGTGACAGGTTTGTGGTAAGCCACGTGAACAATGCATGTTCAGCCACGTGATCAGTGCATGATATCCACGTGATCAGTGCATGATCAGTTACGTGAACAGTGTATGATCAGCCACGTGAGCAGTGCATGGTCAGACACGTGAACAGTGTATGATCAAACACGTGAACAGTGCATCATATCCACGTGATCAGTGCATGATCAGTCTCGTGAACAGTGCATGATCAGTCACGTGATCAATTCATGATCTGTCACGTGATCAGTGTATGATCAGTCACGTGATCAGTGCATGATCAGTCACCTGATCAGTGGACGATCAGCCACATGATCAGTGCATGATCAATTACGTGATCAGTGCATGATCAGTCACGTGACCAGTATATGGTAGCTAGGTAATCATTGCATGATCAGCCACATGAGCCGTGCATGATAGCCACGAGATCAGTGCATGATCAGTCACGTGATCAGTGCATGATCACTCACGTGAACAGTGCATGATAAGTCACCTGATCAGTGCATGATCAATTACGTGATCAGTGCATGATCACTCACGTGACCAGTACATGGTAGCTACGTGATCACTGCATGAACAGCCGTGTGAGCAGTGCATGATAGCCACGTGATCAGTGCATGATCTGTCACATGATCAGTGTATGATCATCCGGGTGATCAGTGCATGGGCAGTCATGTGATCAGTGCATGATATAGACGTGATTAGTGCATGATCAGTCTCGTGATCAGTGTATGATCAACCACGTGATCAGTGCCCGATAGCCAGGTAATGAGTGCATGATAGCCAGATGATCAGTGCATGATCAGTCACGTGATCATTGTATGATCAGCCAAGTAATCAGTGCATGATAGCCAACTGATCAGTGGATGATCAGTCACGTGATCAGTGCATAGTCAGTCACGTGATCATTGCATGATCAGCCACGTGAATAGTGCATGATCAATTATGTGATCAGTGCATGATCAGTCACGTGATCAGTACATGATCAGTCACGTGAACAGTGCATGATCAGTCATGTGATCAGTGTATGACCAGCCAAGTGATCAGTGCATGGGCAGTCATGTGATCAGTGCATGATTAGACGTGATCAGTGCATGATCAGCCACGTGATCTGTGCATGATCTGTCACATGATTAGTGCATGATCATCCACGTGATCAGTGCATGGGCAGTCATGTGATCAGTGCATGATTAGACGTGATCAGTTCATGATCAGTCTCGTGGTCAGTGCATGATAGCCACGTGATCAGTGCATGGTCAGTCACCTGATGGGTGTATGATCATTCACATGACCGGAACATGGTAGCTATATGATCAGTGTATGACCAGCCATGTGATAAGTGCATGATAGCCACGTGATCAGTGCACGATCAGCCACGAGATCAGTGCATGATCAGTCAAGTGACCAGTACATGGTAGCTACGTGATCATTGCATGATCAGCCACGTGATCAGTGCATGATAGCCACGTGATCAGTGCATGATAGCCACGTGATCAGTGCATGATCAGTCATGTGATACGTGTGTGATCAGCCACGTGATCAGTGAATGATAGCCACGTGATTAGTGCATGATAGCCACGTGATCAGTGCATGATCAGTCACATGATACGTGTGTGATCAGCCACGTGATCAGTGCATGATGAGTCAGTTGATCAGTGCAGGATTAATTACGTTATCAGTGCATGATCAGTCACGTGACCAGTACATGGTTGCTACGTGATCATTGCATGATCAGCCACGTGAGCAGTGCATGATAGCCCCGTGATCAGTGCATGATCAGTCACGTGATCAGTACATGATCAGTCAACTGAACAGTGCATGATCATTTACGTGATCTGAGCACGATCAATCACGTGACCAGTATATGGTAGCTACGTGAACATTGCATGACCAGCCAGGTGAGAAGTGCATGATAGCCACGTGATGTGTGCATGATCAGTTACGTGAGCAGAGTATGATCAGCCACGTGATCAGTGCATGAGTGCCACGTGATCAGTGCATGATCAGTCACGTGACAGGTTTGTGGTAAGCCACGTGAACAATGCATGTTCAGCCACGTGATCAGTGCATGATATCCACGTGATCAGTGCATGTTCAGTTACGTGAACAGTGTATGATCAGCCACGTGAGCAGTGCATGGTCAGACACGTGAACAGTGTATGATCAAACACGTGAACAGTGCATCATATCCACGTGATCAGTGCATGATCAGTCTCGTGAACAGTGCATGATCAGTCACGTGATCAATTCATGATCTGTCACGTGATCAGTGTATGATCAGTCACGTGATCAGTGCATGATCAGTCACGTGATCAGTGGACGATCAGCCACATGATCAGTGCATGATCAATTACGTGATCAGTGCATGATCAGTCACGTGACCAGTATATGGTAGCTAGGTAATCATTGCATGATCAGCCACATGAGCCGTGCATGATAGCCACGAGATCAGTGCATGATCAGTCACGTGATCAGTGCATGATCACTCACGTGAACAGTGCATGATAAGTCACCTGATCAGTGCATGATCAATTACGTGATCAGTGCATGATCACTCACGTGACCAGTACATGGTAGCTACGTGATCACTGCATGAACAGCCGTGTGAGCAGTGCATGATAGCCACGTGATCAGTGCATGATCTGTCACATGATCAGTGTATGATCATCCGGGTGATCAGTGCATGGGCAGTCATGTGATCAGTGCATGATATAGACGTGATTAGTGCATGATCAGTCTCGTGATCAGTGTATGATCAACCACGTGATCAGTGCCCGATAGCCAGGTAATGAGTGCATGATAGCCAGATGATCAGTGCATGATCAGTCACGTGATCATTGTATGATCAGCCAAGTAATCAGTGCATGATAGCCAACTGATCAGTGGATGATCAGTCACGTGATCAGTGCATAGTCAGTCACGTGATCATTGCATGATCAGCCACGTGAATAGTGCATGATCAATTATGTGATCAGTGCATGATCAGTCACGTGATCAGTACATGATCAGTCACGTGAACAGTGCATGATCAGTCATGTGATCAGTGTATGACCAGCCAAGTGATCAGTGCATGATAGCCACGTGATCAGTGCATGATCAGTCACGTGATCAGTGCATGATCAGTCACGTGATCAGCGTATGATCAGCCACGTGATCAGCGCATGATCAGCAAAATGATTAGTGCATGATCAATTACGTGATCAGTGCATGATGAGTCTCGTGAACAGTGCATGATCAGTCACGTGAACAGTGCATGATCAGTCACGTGATCAATTCATGATCAGTCACGTGATCAGTGTATGATCAGCCACGTGATCAGTGCATGATCAGCCACATGACCATTGCATGATCAATTACGTGATCAGTGCATGATCAGTCACGTGACCAGTACATGGTAGCTACGTGATCATTGCAGGATCAGCCAAGTGAGCAGTGCATGATAGCCACGTGATCAGTGCATGATCAGCCACGTGATCAGTGCATAATCAGTCACGTGATCAGTGCATGGTCAGACACGTGATCAGTGAATGATCAGTCACGTGATCAGTGTATGATCAACCACGTGATCATTGTATGATCAGCCAAATGATCAGTGCATGATCAATTACGTGATCAGTGCATGATAGCCACGTGATCAGTGCATGATCAGTCACGTGATCAGTGCATGATGAGTCACGTGATCAGTGTATGATCAGCCACGAGATCAGTGCATGATCAGCCAAATGATCAGTGCATGATCAGCCAAATGATCAGTGCATGATCAATTACGTGATCAGTGCATGATCAGCCACGTGATCAGTGCATGATCAGCCAGGTGATCAGTTCATGATAGCTATGTGATCAGTTCATGATTTGTCACGTGATCTGTGCATGACCAGGCAGGTGATCAGTGTATGATCAGCCACGTGATCAGTGCATGATCCGTCACCTGATGGGTGTATGATCAGTCACATGACCGGTACATGGTAGCTACATGATCATTGCATGATCAGCCACGTGAGTAGTGCATGATAGCCACGTGATCAGTGCATGATCAGTCACGTGTTCAGTGCATGATCAGTCATGTAATCTGTGCATGACCAGGCACGTAATCAGTGTATGACCAGCCAAGTGATCAGTGCATGATAGCCACGTGATCAGTGCATGATCAGTCACGTGATCAGTGCATGATCAGTCACGTGATCAGTGTATGATCAGCCACGTGATCAGTGCATGATCAGCCAAATGATCAGTGCATGATCAATTACGTGATCAGTGCATGATAGCCACGTGATCAGTGCATGATCAGTCACGTGATCAGTGCATGATCAGTCACGTGATCAGTGCATGATCAGCCACGAGATCAGTGCATGATCAGCCAAATGATCAGTGCATGATCAGCCAAATGATCAGTGCATGATCCATTACGTGATCAGTGCATGATCAGCCACGTGATCAGTGCATGATCAGCCAGGTGATCAGTTCATTATAGCTATGTGATCAGTTCATGATTTGTCACGTGATCTGTGCATGACCAGGCAGGTGATCAGAGTATGATCAGCCACGTGATCAGTGCATGATCCGTCACCTGAAGGGTGTATGATCAGTCACCTGACCGGTACATGGTAGCTACATGATCATTGCATGATCAGCCACGTGAGTAGTGCATGATAGCCACGTGATCAGTGCATGATCAGTCACGTGTTCAGTGCATGATCAGTCATGTAATCTGTGCATGACCAGGCACGTGATCTGTGTATGACCAGCCAAGTGATCAGAGCATGATAGCCACGTGATCAGTGCATGATCAGTCACGTGATCAGTGCATGATCAGTCACATGATCAGTGGATGATCAGCCACCTGATCAGTGCATGATCAGCCACATGATCAGTGCATGATCAATTACGTGATCAGTGCATGATCAGTCACGTGACCAGTATATGGTAGCTAGGTGATCATTGCATGATCAGCCACATGAGCCGTGCATGATAGCCACGAGATCAGTGCATGATCAGTCACGTGATTAGTGCATTTTCACTCACGTCAACAGTGCATGATAAGTCACGTGATCAGTGCATGATCAATTACGTGATCAGTGCATGATCACTAACGTGACCAGTACATGGTAGCTACGTGATCATTGCTTGAACAGCCGTGTGAGCAGTGCATGATAGCCACGTGATCAGTGCATGATCTGTCACATGATCAGTGTATGATCATCCGGGTGATCAGTGCATGGGCAGTCATGTGATCAGTGCATGATATAGACGTGATCAGTGCATGATCAGTCTCGTGATCAATGTACGATCAACCACGTGATCAGTGCACGATAGCCAGGTAATGAGTGCATGATAGCCAGATGATCAGTGCATTATCAGTCAGGTGATCAGTGTATGATCATCCAAGTAATCAGTGCATGATAGCCAACTGATCAGTGGATGATTAGTCACGTGATCAGTGCATGGTCAGTCACGTGATCAGTGCATGATCAGTCACGTGATCAGTACAAGATCAGTCACGTGAACTGTGCATGATCAGTCATGTGATCAGCGTATGACCAGCCAAGTGATCAGTGTATGATAGCCACGTGATCAGTGCATGATCAGTCACGGGATCAGTGCATGATCAGTCACGTGATAAGTGTATGATCAGCCATGTGATCAGTGCATGATCAGCCAAATGATCAGTGCATGATCAATTACGTGATCAGTGCATGATCAGCCACGTGATCAGTGCATGGTCAGTCTCGTGATCAGTGCATGATCATCCACGTGATCAGTGCATGTGGAGTCATGTAGACAATGCATGATAGCGCCGGGATCAGTGAACGATCAGTCCCGTAATGAGTGTATGATCAGCCAAGTGATCAGTGCAAGAGAGCTACGTGATCAGTGCATGATCAACCACGTCATCAGTGCATGATAGCCACGTGATCAGTGCATGATCAGTCACGTGATCAGTTTATGATCAGCCACGTGATCAGCGAATGATCAGCAAAATGATCAGTGCATGATCAATTACGTGATCAGTGCATGATCAGCCACGTGATCAGTGCATGATCAATTACGTGATTAGTGCATGATCAGTTACGTGATCAGAGTATGATCAGCCATGTGATCAGTGCATGGTCAGACACGTGAAGAGTGTGTGATCAGCCACATGATCAGTGCATGATATCCAAGGGATCAGTGCATGATCATTCACGTAATCAGTGTATGATCAGCCACGTGAACAGTGCATGCTCAGTCACGTGATCAGGGCCTGCTGAGCTGCGTGATTCCTGTATGATCATCTGCTTGACAATTGCCAGCTGAGCTGCACGATTCCTGCCTGTCATCTGCTTGACAATTGCCAGCTGTGCTGCATAATTCCTGCCTGCTCAGCAGCTTGATTATTGCCAGCTGAGCAGCATGATTCCTCACAGCTGAGTTCCATGATTATTGCCTGCTGACTGTTTGATTCGTGCCTACTCAGCTCTTTGTTTATTGCCTCCAGAGGCACATGATCAGTGTATGATAGCAAACATGATCAGCGCATGATCAGTCACATGATCAGCGCCATTAAGTCACGTGATCACTACATGATAGTCATGTGATCAGTCCATGCTCAGTCACGGTATCAGTGCATGATCAGCCACGTGATCAGTGCATGATCAGCCAGGTGATCAGTTCATGATAGCTATGTGATCAGTTCATGATTTGTCACTTGATCTGTGCATGACCAGGCAGGTGATCAGTGTATGATCAGCCACGTGATCAGTGAATGATCCGTCACCTGATGGGTGTATGATCAGTCACCTGACCGGTACATGGTAGCTACATGATCATTGCATGATCAGCCACGTGAGTAGTGCATGATAGCCACCTGATCAGTGCATGATCAGTCACGTGTTCAGTGCATGGTCAGTCATGTAATCTGTGCATGACCAGGCACGTGATCAGTGTATGACCAGCCAAGTGATCAGTGCATGATATCCACGTAATCACTGCATGATCAGTCACGTGATCAGTGCATGATCAGTCACGTGATCAGTGGATGATCAGCCACGTGATCAGTGCATGATCAATTACGTGATCAGTGCATGATCAGTCACGTGACCAGTATATGGTAGCTAGGTAATCATTGCATGATCAGCCACATGAGCCGTGCATGAGAGCCACGAGATCAGTGCATGATCAGTCACGTGATCAGTGCATGATCACTCACGTGAACAGTGCATGATAAGTCACCTGATCAGTGCATGATCAATTACGTGATCAGTGCATGATCACTCACGTGACCAGTACATGGTAGCTACGTGATCACTGCATGAACAGCCGCGTGAGCAGTGCATGATAGCCACGTGATCAGTGCATGATCTGTCACATGATCAGTGTATGATCATCCGGGTGATCAGTGCATGGGCAGTCGTGTGATCAGTGCATGATATAGACGTGATCAGTGCATGATCAGTCTCGTGATCAGTGTATGATCAACCACGTGATCAGTGCACGATAGCCAGGTAATGAGTGCATGATAGCCAGATGATCAGTGCATTATCAGTCACGTGATCATTGTATGATCAGCCAAGTAATCAGTTCATGATAGCCAACTGATCAGTGGATGATCAGTCACGTGATCAGTGCATAGTCAGTCACGTGATCATTGCATGATCAGCCACGTGAATAGTGCATGATCAATTATGTGATCAGTGCATGATCAGTCACGTGATCAGTGCATGAAGAGTCACGTGATCAGTGGATGATCAGCCATGTGATCAGTGCATGATCAATTACGTGATCAGTGCATGATCAGTCCCGTGACCAGTATATGGTAGCTAGGTAATCATTGCATGATCAGCCACATGAGCCGTGCATGAGAGCCACGAGATCAGTGCATGATCAGTCACGTGATCAGTGCATGATCACTCACGTGAACAGTGCATGATAAGTCACCTGATCAGTGCATGATCAATTACGTGATCAGTGCATGATCACTCACGTGACCAGTACATGGTAGCTACGTGATCACTGTATGAACAGCCGCGTGAGCAGTGCATGATAGCCACGTGATCAGTGCATGATCTGTCACATGATCAGTGTATGATCATCTGGGTGATCAGTGCATGGGCAGTCATGTGATCAGTGCATGATATAGACGTGATTAGTGCATGATTAGTCTCGTGATCAGTGTATGATCAACCACGTGATCAGTGCCCGATAGCCAGGTAATGAGTGCATGATAGCCAGATGATCAGTGCATGATCAGTCACGTGATCATTGTATGATCAGCCAAGTAATCAGTGCATGATAGCCAACTGATCAGTGGATGATCAGTCACGTGATCAGTGCATAGTCAGTCACGTGATCATTGCATGATCAGCCACGTGAATAGTGCATGATCAATTACGTGATCAGTGCATTATCAGTCACGTGATCAGTACATGATCAGTCACGTGAACAGTGCATGATCAGTCATGTGATCAGTGTATGACCAGCCAAGTGATCAGTGCATGATAGCCACGTGATCAGTGCATGATCAGTCACGTGATCAGTGCATGATCAGTCACGTGATCAGCTTATGATCAGCCACGTGATCAGCGCATGATCAGCAAAATGATCAGTGCATGATCAATTACGTGATCAGTGCATGATCAGTCACATGATCAGTGCATGGTCAGTCACGTGATCAGTGCATGACCATCCACGTGATCAGTGCATGTGGAGTCATGTAGACAATGAATGATAGCGCCATGATCAGTGCACGATCAGTCCCATGATGAGTGTATGACCAGCCAAGTGATCAGTGCATGATAGCCACGTGATCAGTGCATGATCAGTCACGTGATCCGTGCATGATCAGTCACGTGATCAGTGTATGATCAGCCACGTGATCAGTGCATGATCAGCCAAATGATCAGTGCATGATCAATTACGTGATCAGTGCATGATAGCCACGTGATCAGTGCATGATCAGTCACGTGATCAGTGCATGATCAGTCACGTGATCAGTGTATGATCAGCCACGAGATCAGTGCATGATCAGCCAAATGATCAGTGCATGATCAATTACGTGATCAGTGCATGATCAGCCACGTGATCAGTGCATGAACAGCCAGGTGATCAGTTCATGATAGCTATGTGATCAGTTCATGATTTGTCACGTGATCTGTGCATGACCAGGCAGGTGATCAGTGTATGATCAGCCACGTGATCAGTGCATGATCCGTCACCTGAAGGGTGTATGATCAGTCACCTGACCGGTACATGGTAGCTACATGATCATTGCATGATCAGCCACGTGAGTAGTGCATGATAGCCACGTGATCAGTGCATGATCAGTCACGTGTTCAGTGCATGATCAGTCATGTAATCTGTGCATGACCAGGCACGTGATCTGTGTATTACCAGCCAAGTGATCAGAGCATGATAGCCACGTGATCAGTGCATGATCAGTCACGTGATCAGTGCATGATCAGTCACGTGATCAGTGGATGATCAGCCACCTGATCAGTGCATGATCAGCCACATGATCAGTGCATGATCAATTACGTGATCAGTGCATGATCAGTCACGTGACCAGTATATGGTAGCTAGGTGATCATTGCATGATCAGCCACATGAGCCGTGCATGATAGCCACGAGATCAGTGCATGATCAGTCACGTGATTAGTGCATGATCACTCACGTCAACAGTTCATGATAAGTCACGTGATCAGTGCATGATCAATTACGTGATCAGTGCATGATCACTCACGTGACCAGTACATGGTAGCTACGTGATCATTGCATGAACAGCTGCGTGAGCAGTGCATGATAGCCACGTAATCAGTGCATGATCTCTCACATGATCAGTGTATGATCATCCGGGTGATCAGTGCATGGGCAGTCATGTGATCAGTGCATGATATAGACGTGATCAGTGCATGATCAGTCTCGTGATCAATGTATGATCAACCACGTGATCAGTGCACGATAGCCAGGTAATGAGTGCATGATAGCCAGATGATCAGTGCAGTATCAGTCAGGTGATCAGTGTATGATCAGCCAAGTAATCAGTGCATGATAGCCAACTGATCAGTGGATGATTAGTCACGTGATCAGTGCATGGTCAGTCACGTGAACAGTGCATGATCAGCCAAGTGAATAGTGCATGATCAATTACGTGATCAGTGCATGATCAGTCACGTGATCAGTACATGATCAGTCACGTGAACAGTGCATGATCAGTCACGTGATAAGTGTATGATCAGCCATGTGATCAGTGCATGATCAGTCACGTGATAAGTGTATGATCAGCCATGTGATCAGTGCATGATCAGCGAAATGATCAGTGCATGATCAATTACGTGATCAGTGCATGATCAGCCACGTGATCAGTGCATGGTCAGTCACGTGATCAGTGCATGATCATCCACGTGATCAGTGCATGTGGAGTCATGTAGACAATGCATGATAGCGCCGGGATCAGTGCACGATCAGTCCCGTGATGAGTGTGTGATCAGCCAAGTGATCAGTGCAAGAGAGCTACGTGATCAGTGCATGATCAACCATGTCATCAGTGCATGATAGCCACGTGAGCAGTGCATACAATTACGTGATCAGTGCATGCGCAATCACGTGATCAGTGCATGAGAGCCACGTGATCAGTGCATGATTATTCACCTGATAAGTGTGTGATCATCCACGTGAACAGTGCATGCTCAGTCACGTGATAAGGGCCTGCTGAGCTGCGTGATTACTGTCTGCTCATCTGCTTGACAATTGCCAGCTGAGCTGTACGGTTCCTGCCTGTCATCTCCTTGACAATTGCCACCTGTGCTGCATAATTCCTGCCTGCTCATCTACTTGATTATTGCCAGGTGAGCAGCATGATTTCTCAAATCTGAGTTCCATGGTTATAGCCTGCTGACTGATTCCTGCCTACTCAGCTCTTTGTTCATTGCCTGCAGATGCACATGATCAGTGTGTGACACCAAACATGATCAGCACATGATCAGTCACATGATCAATGCATGATAAGCCAGGTGATCAGTGCATGATCAATTACGTGATCATTGCATGATGAGCCACATGAGCAGTGCATGATAGCTACGTGATCAGTGCATGATCAGTCACGTGATCAGTGCATGATCAGTCACGTGTTCAGTGCATGATCAGCCACGAGATCAGTCCATGATCAATTACGTGATTAGTGCATGATCACTTACGTGAGCAGTGTATGACCAGTCAAGTGATCAGTGCATGATAGCCACGTGATCAGTGCATGGTCAGTCTCGTGATCAGTGCATGATCATCCACGTGATCAGTGCATGTGGAGTCATGTAGACAATGCATGATAGCGCCGGGATCAGTGAACGATCAGTCCCGTAATGAGTGTATGATCAGCCAAGTGATCAGTGCAAGAGAGCTACGTGATCAGTGCATGATCAACCACGTCATCAGTGCATGATAGCCACGTGATCAGTGCATGATCAGTCACGTGATCAGTTTATGATCAGCCACGTGATCAGCGAATGATCAGCAAAATGATCAGTGCATGATCAATTACGTGATCAGTGCATGATCAGCCACGTGATCAGTGCATGATCAATTACGTGATTAGTGCATGATCAGTTACGTGATCAGAGTATGATCAGCCATGTGATCAGTGCATGGTCAGACACGTGAAGAGTGTGTGATCAGCCACATGATCAGTGCATGATATCCAAGGGATCAGTGCATGATCATTCACGTAATCAGTGTATGATCAGCCACGTGAACAGTGCATGCTCAGTCACGTGATCAGGGCCTGCTGAGCTGCGTGATTCCTGTATGATCATCTGCTTGACAATTGCCAGCTGAGCTGCACGATTCCTGCCTGTCATCTGCTTGACAATTGCCAGCTGTGCTGCGTAATTCCTGCCTGCTCAGCAGCTTGATTATTGCCAGCTGAGCAGCATGATTCCTCACAGCTGAGTTCCATGATTATTGCCTGCTGACTGTTTGATTCGTGCCTACTCAGCTCTTTGTTTATTGCCTCCAGAGGCACATGATCAGTGTATGATAGCAAACATGATCAGCGCATGATCAGTCACATGATCAGCGCCATTAAGTCACGTGATCACTACATGATAGTCATGTGATCAGTCCATGCTCAGTCACGGTATCAGTGCATGATCAGCCACGTGATCAGTGCATGATCAGCCAGGTGATCAGTTCATGATAGCTATGTGATCAGTTCATGATTTGTCACTTGATCTGTGCATGACCAGGCAGGTGATCAGTGTATGATCAGCCACGTGATCAGTGAATGATCCGTCACCTGATGGGTGTATGATCAGTCACCTGACCGGTACATGGTAGCTACATGATCATTGCATGATCAGCCACGTGAGTAGTGCATGATAGCCACCTGATCAGTGCATGATCAGTCACGTGTTCAGTGCATGGTCAGTCATGTAATCTGTGCATGACCAGGCACGTGATCAGTGTATGACCAGCCAAGTGATCAGTGCATGATATCCACGTAATCACTGCATGATCAGTCACGTGATCAGTGCATGATCAGTCACGTGATCAGTGGATGATCAGCCACGTGATCAGTGCATGATCAATTACGTGATCAGTGCATGATCAGTCACGTGACCAGTATATGGTAGCTAGGTAATCATTGCATGATCAGCCACATGAGCCGTGCATGAGAGCCACGAGATCAGTGCATGATCAGTCACGTGATCAGTGCATGATCACTCACGTGAACAGTGCATGATAAGTCACCTGATCAGTGCATGATCAATTACGTGATCAGTGCATGATCACTCACGTGACCAGTACATGGTAGCTACGTGATCACTGCATGAACAGCCGCGTGAGCAGTGCATGATAGCCACGTGATCAGTGCATGATCTGTCACATGATCAGTGTATGATCATCCGGGTGATCAGTGCATGGGCAGTCGTGTGATCAGTGCATGATATAGACGTGATCAGTGCATGATCAGTCTCGTGATCAGTGTATGATCAACCACGTGATCAGTGCACGATAGCCAGGTAATGAGTGCATGATAGCCAGATGATCAGTGCATGATCAGTCACGTGATCATTGTATGATCAGCCAAGTAATCAGTTCATGATAGCCAACTGATCAGTGGATGATCAGTCACGTGATCAGTGCATAGTCAGTCACGTGATCATTGCATGATCAGCCACGTGAATAGTGCATGATCAATTAGGTGATCAGTGCATGATCAGTCACGTGATCAGTGCATGAAGAGTCACGTGATCAGTGGATGATCAGCCATGTGATCAGTGCATGATCAATTACGTGATCAGTGCATGATCAGTCCCGTGACCAGTATATGGTAGCTAGGTAATCATTGCATGATCAGCCACATGAGCCGTGCATGAGAGCCACGAGATCAGTGCATGATCAGTCACGTGATCAGTGCATGATCACTCACGTGAACAGTGCATGATAAGTCACCTGATCAGTGCATGATCAATTACGTGATCAGTGCATGATCACTCACGTGACCAGTACATGGTAGCTACGTGATCACTGTATGAACAGCCGCGTGAGCAGTGCATGATAGCCACGTGATCAGTGCATGATCTGTCACATGATCAGTGTATGATCATCTGGGTGATCAGTGCATGGGCAGTCATGTGATCAGTGCATGATATAGACGTGATTAGTGCATGATTAGTCTCGTGATCAGTGTATGATCAACCACGTGATCAGTGCCCGATAGCCAGGTAATGAGTGCATGATAGCCAGATGATCAGTGCATGATCAGTCACGTGATCATTGTATGATCAGCCAAGTAATCAGTGCATGATAGCCAACTGATCAGTGGATGATCAGTCACGTGATCAGTGCATAGTCAGTCACGTGATCATTGCATGATCAGCCACGTGAATAGTGCATGATCAATTACGTGATCAGTGCATTATCAGTCACGTGATCAGTACATGATCAGTCACGTGAACAGTGCATGATCAGTCATGTGATCAGTGTATGACCAGCCAAGTGATCAGTGCATGATAGCCACGTGATCAGTGCATGATCAGTCACGTGATCAGTGCATGATCAGTCACGTGATCAGCTTATGATCAGCCACGTGATCAGCGCATGATCAGCAAAATGATCAGTGCATGATCAATTACGTGATCAGTGCATGATCAGTCACATGATCAGTGCATGGTCAGTCACGTGATCAGTGCATGACCATCCACGTGATCAGTGCATGTGGAGTCATGTAGACAATGAATGATAGCGCCATGATCAGTGCACGATCAGTCCCATGATGAGTGTATGACCAGCCAAGTGATCAGTGCATGATAGCCACGTGATCAGTGCATGATCAGTCACGTGATCCGTGCATGATCAGTCACGTGATCAGTGTATGATCAGCCACGTGATCAGTGCATGATCAGCCAAATGATCAGTGCATGATCAATTACGTGATCAGTGCATGATAGCCACGTGATCAGTGCATGATCAGTCACGTGATCAGTGCATGATCAGTCACGTGATCAGTGTATGATCAGCCACGAGATCAGTGCATGATCAGCCAAATGATCAGTGCATGATCAATTACGTGATCAGTGCATGATCAGCCACGTGATCAGTGCATGAACAGCCAGGTGATCAGTTCATGATAGCTATGTGATCAGTTCATGATTTGTCACGTGATCTGTGCATGACCAGGCAGGTGATCAGTGTATGATCAGCCACGTGATCAGTGCATGATCCGTCACCTGAAGGGTGTATGATCAGTCACCTGACCGGTACATGGTAGCTACATGATCATTGCATGATCAGCCACGTGAGTAGTGCATGATAGCCACGTGATCAGTGCATGATCAGTCACGTGTTCAGTGCATGATCAGTCATGTAATCTGTGCATGACCAGGAACGTGATCTGTGTATTACCAGCCAAGTGATCAGAGCATGATAGCCACGTGATCAGTGCATGATCAGTCACGTGATCAGTGCATGATCAGTCACGTGATCAGTGGATGATCAGCCACCTGATCAGTGCATGATCAGCCACATGATCAGTGCATGATCAATTACGTGATCAGTGCATGATCAGTCACGTGACCAGTATATGGTAGCTAGGTGATCATTGCATGATCAGCCACATGAGCCGTGCATGATAGCCACGAGATCAGTGCATGATCAGTCACGTGATTAGTGCATGATCACTCACGTCAACAGTTCATGATAAGTCACGTGATCAGTGCATGATCAATTACGTGATCAGTGCATGATCACTCACGTGACCAGTACATGGTAGCTACGTGATCATTGCATGAACAGCTGCGTGAGCAGTGCATGATAGCCACGTAATCAGTGCATGATCTCTCACATGATCAGTGTATGATCATCCGGGTGATCAGTGCATGGGCAGTCATGTGATCAGTGCATGATATAGACGTGATCAGTGCATGATCAGTCTCGTGATCAATGTATGATCAACCACGTGATCAGTGCACGATAGCCAGGTAATGAGTGCATGATAGCCAGATGATCAGTGCAGTATCAGTCAGGTGATCAGTGTATGATCAGCCAAGTAATCAGTGCATGATAGCCAACTGATCAGTGGATGATTAGTCACGTGATCAGTGCATGGTCAGTCACGTGAACAGTGCATGATCAGCCAAGTGAATAGTGCATGATCAATTACGTGATCAGTGCATGATCAGTCACGTGATCAGTACATGATCAGTCACGTGAACAGTGCATGATCAGTCACGTGATAAGTGTATGATCAGCCATGTGATCAGTGCATGATCAGTCACGTGATAAGTGTATGATCAGCCATGTGATCAGTGCATGATCAGCGAAATGATCAGTGCATGATCAATTACGTGATCAGTGCATGATCAGCCACGTGATCAGTGCATGGTCAGTCACGTGATCAGTGCATGATCATCCACGTGATCAGTGCATGTGGAGTCATGTAGACAATGCATGATAGCGCCGGGATCAGTGCACGATCAGTCCCGTGATGAGTGTGTGATCAGCCAAGTGATCAGTGCAAGAGAGCTACGTGATCAGTGCATGATCAACCATGTCATCAGTGCATGATAGCCACGTGAGCAGTGCATACAATTACGTGATCAGTGCATGCGCAATCACGTGATCAGTGCATGAGAGCCACGTGATCAGTGCATGATTATTCACCTGATAAGTGTGTGATCATCCACGTGAACAGTGCATGCTCAGTCACGTGATAAGGGCCTGCTGAGCTGCGTGATTACTGTCTGCTCATCTGCTTGACAATTGCCAGCTGAGCTGTACGGTTCCTGCCTGTCATCTCCTTGACAATTGCCACCTGTGCTGCATAATTCCTGCCTGCTCATCTACTTGATTATTGCCAGGTGAGCAGCATGATTTCTCAAATCTGAGTTCCATGGTTATAGCCTGCTGACTGATTCCTGCCTACTCAGCTCTTTGTTCATTGCCTGCAGATGCACATGATCAGTGTGTGACACCAAACATGATCAGCACATGATCAGTCACATGATCAATGCATGATAAGCCAGGTGATCAGTGCATGATCAATTACGTGATCATTGCATGATGAGCCACATGAGCAGTGCATGATAGCTACGTGATCAGTGCATGATCAGTCACGTGATCAGTGCATGATCAGTCACGTGTTCAGTGCATGATCAGCCACGAGATCAGTCCATGATCAATTACGTGATTAGTGCATGATCACTTACGTGAGCAGTGTATGACCAGTCAAGTGATCAGTGCATGATAGCCACGTGATCAGTGCATGGTCAGTCTCGTGATCAGTGCATGATCATCCACGTGATCAGTGCATGTGGAGTCATGTAGACAATGCATGATAGCGCCGGGATCAGTGAACGATCAGTCCCGTAATGAGTGTATGATCAGCCAAGTGATCAGTGCAAGAGAGCTACGTGATCAGTGCATGATCAACCACGTCATCAGTGCATGATAGCCACGTGATCAGTGCATGATCAGTCACGTGATCAGTTTATGATCAGCCACGTGATCAGCGAATGATCAGCAAAATGATCAGTGCATGATCAATTACGTGATCAGTGCATGATCAGCCACGTGATCAGTGCATGATCAATTACGTGATTAGTGCATGATCAGTTACGTGATCAGAGTATGATCAGCCATGTGATCAGTGCATGGTCAGACACGTGAAGAGTGTGTGATCAGCCACATGATCAGTGCATGATATCCAAGGGATCAGTGCATGATCATTCACGTAATCAGTGTATGATCAGCCACGTGAACAGTGCATGCTCAGTCACGTGATCAGGGCCTGCTGAGCTGCGTGATTCCTGTATGATCATCTGCTTGACAATTGCCAGCTGAGCTGCACGATTCCTGCCTGTCATCTGCTTGACAATTGCCAGCTGTGCTGCGTAATTCCTGCCTGCTCAGCAGCTTGATTATTGCCAGCTGAGCAGCATGATTCCTCACAGCTGAGTTCCATGATTATTGCCTGCTGACTGTTTGATTCGTGCCTACTCAGCTCTTTGTTTATTGCCTCCAGAGGCACATGATCAGTGTATGATAGCAAACATGATCAGCGCATGATCAGTCACATGATCAGCGCCATTAAGTCACGTGATCACTACATGATAGTCATGTGATCAGTCCATGCTCAGTCACGGTATCAGTGCATGATCAGCCACGTGATCAGTGCATGATCAGCCAGGTGATCAGTTCATGATAGCTATGTGATCAGTTCATGATTTGTCACTTGATCTGTGCATGACCAGGCAGGTGATCAGTGTATGATCAGCCACGTGATCAGTGAATGATCCGTCACCTGATGGGTGTATGATCAGTCACCTGACCGGTACATGGTAGCTACATGATCATTGCATGATCAGCCACGTGAGTAGTGCATGATAGCCACCTGATCAGTGCATGATCAGTCACGTGTTCAGTGCATGGTCAGTCATGTAATCTGTGCATGACCAGGCACGTGATCAGTGTATGACCAGCCAAGTGATCAGTGCATGATATCCACGTAATCACTGCATGATCAGTCACGTGATCAGTGCATGATCAGTCACGTGATCAGTGGATGATCAGCCACGTGATCAGTGCATGATCAATTACGTGATCAGTGCATGATCAGTCACGTGACCAGTATATGGTAGCTAGGTAATCATTGCATGATCAGCCACATGAGCCGTGCATGAGAGCCACGAGATCAGTGCATGATCAGTCACGTGATCAGTGCATGATCACTCACGTGAACAGTGCATGATAAGTCACCTGATCAGTGCATGATCAATTACGTGATCAGTGCATGATCACTCACGTGACCAGTACATGGTAGCTACGTGATCACTGCATGAACAGCCGCGTGAGCAGTGCATGATAGCCACGTGATCAGTGCATGATCTGTCACATGATCAGTGTATGATCATCCGGGTGATCAGTGCATGGGCAGTCGTGTGATCAGTGCATGATATAGACGTGATCAGTGCATGATCAGTCTCGTGATCAGTGTATGATCAACCACGTGATCAGTGCACGATAGCCAGGTAATGAGTGCATGATAGCCAGATGATCAGTGCATGATCAGTCACGTGATCATTGTATGATCAGCCAAGTAATCAGTTCATGATAGCCAACTGATCAGTGGATGATCAGTCACGTGATCAGTGCATAGTCAGTCACGTGATCATTGCATGATCAGCCACGTGAATAGTGCATGATCAATTAGGTGATCAGTGCATGATCAGTCACGTGATCAGTGCATGAAGAGTCACGTGATCAGTGGATGATCAGCCATGTGATCAGTGCATGATCAATTACGTGATCAGTGCATGATCAGTCCCGTGACCAGTATATGGTAGCTAGGTAATCATTGCATGATCAGCCACATGAGCCGTGCATGAGAGCCACGAGATCAGTGCATGATCAGTCACGTGATCAGTGCATGATCACTCACGTGAACAGTGCATGATAAGTCACCTGATCAGTGCATGATCAATTACGTGATCAGTGCATGATCACTCACGTGACCAGTACATGGTAGCTACGTGATCACTGTATGAACAGCCGCGTGAGCAGTGCATGATAGCCACGTGATCAGTGCATGATCTGTCACATGATCAGTGTATGATCATCTGGGTGATCAGTGCATGGGCAGTCATGTGATCAGTGCATGATATAGACGTGATTAGTGCATGATTAGTCTCGTGATCAGTGTATGATCAACCACGTGATCAGTGCCCGATAGCCAGGTAATGAGTGCATGATAGCCAGATGATCAGTGCATGATCAGTCACGTGATCATTGTATGATCAGCCAAGTAATCAGTGCATGATAGCCAACTGATCAGTGGATGATCAGTCACGTGATCAGTGCATAGTCAGTCACGTGATCATTGCATGATCAGCCACGTGAATAGTGCATGATCAATTACGTGATCAGTGCATTATCAGTCACGTGATCAGTACATGATCAGTCACGTGAACAGTGCATGATCAGTCATGTGATCAGTGTATGACCAGCCAAGTGATCAGTGCATGATAGCCACGTGATCAGTGCATGATCAGTCACGTGATCAGTGCATGATCAGTCACGTGATCAGCTTATGATCAGCCACGTGATCAGTGCATGATCAGCAAAATGATCAGTGCATGATCAATTACGTGATCAGTGCATGATCAGCCACATGATCAGTGCATGGTCAGTCACGTGATCAGTGCATGATCATCCACGTGATCAGTGCATGTGGAGTCATGTAGACAATGCATGATAGCGCCGGGATCAGTGCACGATCAGTCCCGTAATGAGTGTATGATCAGCCAAGTGATCAGTGCAAGAGAGCTACGTGATCAGTGCATGATCAACCACGTCATCAGTGCATGATAGCCATGTGATCAGTGCATGATCAGTCACGTGATCAGTTTATGATCAGCCACGTGATCAGCGCATGATCAGCAAAATGATCAGTGCATGATCAATTACGTGATCAGTGCATGATCAGCCACGTGATCAGTGCATGATCAATTACGTGATTAGTGCATGATCAGTTACGTGAGCAGAGTATGATCAGCCATGTGATCAGTGCATGATCAGTCACGAGATCAGTACAAGATCAGTCAACTGAACAGTGCATGATCATTTACGTGATCTGAGCATGATCAGTCACGTGACCAGTATATGTTAGCTATGTGAACATTGCATGACCAGCCAGGTGAGAAGTGCATGATAGCCACGTGATGTGTGCATGATCAGTTACGTGAGCAGAGTATGATCAGCCACGTGATCAGTGCATGAGTGCCACGTGATCAGTGCATGATCAGTCACGTGACAGGTGTGTTGTAAGCCACGTGAACAGTGCATGTTCAGCCACGTGATCAGTGCATGATATCCACGTGATCAGTGCATGATCAGTTACGTGAACAGTGTACGATCAGCCACGTGAGCAGTGCATGGTCAGACACGTTAACAGTGTATGATCAAACACGTGAACAGTGCATGATATCCACGTGATCAGTGCATGATGAGTCTCATGAACAGTGCATGATCAGTCACGTGATCAGTTCATGATCAGTCACGTGATCAGTGTATGATCAGTCACGTGATCAGTGTATGATCAGCCATGTGATCAGTGCATGATCAGCCACATGACCATTGCATGATCAATTACGTGATCAGTGCATGATCAGTCACGAGACCAGTACATGGTAGCTACGTGATCATTGCAGGATCAGCCACGTGAGCAGTGCATGATAGCCACGTGATCAGTGCATGATCAGCCACGTGATCAGTGCATAATCAGTCACGTGATCAGTGCATGGTCAGTCACGTGATCAGTGCATGATCAGTCACGTGATCAGTGTATGATCAGCTACGTGATCAGTGCATGATCAG
Organism: Bos taurus; assembly: GCF_002263795.3. Taxonomy (NCBI): domain Eukaryota; kingdom Metazoa; phylum Chordata; class Mammalia; order Artiodactyla; family Bovidae; genus Bos; species Bos taurus. Next base: position 138,254 of record NW_020192075.1, on the reverse strand, counting down.
CCAAATGATCAGTGCATGATCAATTACGTGATCAGTGCATGATAGCCACGTGATCAGTGCATGATCAGTCACGTAATCAGTGCATGATCAGTCACGTGATCAGTGTATGATCAGCTACGTGATCAGTGCATGATCAGCCAAATGATCAGTGCATGATCAATTACCTGATCAGTGCATGATCAGCCAGGTGATCAGTTCATGATAGCTATGTGATCAGTTCATGATTTGTCACGTGATCTGTGCATGACCAGGCAGGTGATCAGTGTATGATCAGCCACGTGATCAGTGCATGATCCGTCACCTGATGGGTGCATGATCAGTCACCTGACCGGTACATGGTAGCTACATGATCATTGCATGATCAGCCACGTGAGTAGTGCATGATAGCCACGTGATCAGTGCATAATCAGTCACGTATTCAGTGCATGATCAGTCATATAATCTGTGCATGACCAGGCACGTGATCAGTGTATGATCAGTCACGTGATCAGTGGATGATCAGCCACGTGATCAGTGCATGATCAGCCACATGATCAGTGCATGATCAATTACGTGATCAGTGCATGATCAGTCACGTTACCAGTATATGGTAGCTAGGTGATCATTGCATGATCAGCCACATGAGCCGTGCATGATAGCCACGAGATCAGTGCATGATCAGTCACGTGATTAGTGCATGATCACTCACGTGAACAGTGCATGATAAGTCACCTGATCAGTGCATGATCAATTACGTGATCAGTGCATGATCACTCACGTGACCAGTACATGGTAGCTACGTGATCACTGCATGAACAGCCGCGTGAGCAGTGCATGATAGCCACGTGATCAGTGCATGATCTGTCACATGATCAGTGTATGATCATCCGGGTGATCAGTGCATGGGCAGTCATGTGATCAGTGCATGATATAGACGTGATCAGTGCAGGATCAGTCTCGTGATCAGTGTATGATCAACCACGTGATCAGTGCACGATAGCCAGGTAATGAGTGCATGATAGCCAGATGATCAGTGCATTATCAGTCACCTGATCAGTGTATGATCAGCGAAGTAATCAGTGCATGATAGCCAACTGATCAGTGGATGATCAGTCACGTGATCAGTGCATGGTCAGTTACGTGATCATTGCATGATCAGCCACGTGAATAGTGCATGATCAATTACGTGATCAGTGCACGATCAGTCACGTGATCAGTACATGATCAGTCACGTGAACAGTGCATGATCAGTCATGTGATCAGTGTATGACCAGCCAAGTGATCAGTGCATGATAGCCACGTGATCAGTGCATGATCAGTCACGTGATCAGTGCATGATCAGTCACGTGATCAGTGTATGATCAGCCACGTGATCAGTGCATGATCAGCAAAATGATCAGTGCATGATCAATTACGTGATCAGTGCATGATCAGCCACGTGATCAGTGCATGATCAGTCACGTGATCAGTTCATGGTCAGTCACGTGATCAGTGCATGATCATCCACGTGATCAGTGCATGTGGAGTCATGTAGACAATGCATGATAGCGCCGGGATCAGTGCACGATCAGTCCCGTGATGAGTGTATGATCAGCCAAGTTATCAGTGCAAGAGAGCTACGTGAACAGTGCATGATCAGCCACGTCATCAGTGCATGATAGCCATGTGAGCAGTGCATACAATACGTGATCAGTGCATGCGCAATCACGTGATCAGTGCATGAGAGCCACGTGATCAGTGCTTGATTATTCACGTGATAGGTGTGTGATCAGCCACGTGAACAGTGCATGCTCCGTCACGTGATCAGGGCCTGCTAAGCTGCGTGATTACTGTCTGCTCATCTGCTTGACAATTTCCAGCTGAGCTGTACGATTCCTGCCTGTCATCTCCTTGACAATTGCCACCTGTGCTGCATAATTCCTGCCTGCTCGTCTACTTGATTATTGCCAGGTGAGCAGCATGATTTCTCAAATCTGAGTTCCATGATTATAGCCTGTTGACTGATTCCTGCCTACTAAGCTCTTTGTTCATTGCCTGCAGATGCACATGATCAGTGTGTGACACCAAACATGATCAGCACATGATCAGTCACATGATCAATGCATGATAAGCCAGGTGATCAGTGCATGATCAATCACGTGATCAGTGTATGATCAGCCAGGTGAACAGTGCATGCTCAGTCACGTGATCAGGGCCTGCTGAGCTGCGTGATTCCTGTCTGCTCATCTGCTTGACAATTGCCAGCTGAGCTGCACGATTCCTGCCTGCTCAACTGCTTGATTATTGCCAGCTGAGCAGCATGATTCCTCACAGCTGAGTTCCATGATTTTTGCCTGCTGACTGTTTGATTCGTGCCTACTCAGCTCTTTGTTTATTGCCTCCAGAGGCACATGATCAGTGTATGAAAGCAAACATGATCAGCGCATGATCAGTCACATGATCAGCGCCATTAAGTCACGTGATCACTACATGATAGTCATGTGATCAGTCCATGCTCAGTCACGGTATCAGTGCATGATCAGCCACGTGATCAGTGCATGATAGCCACGTGATCACTGCATGATAGCCACATGATCAGTGCATGATCAGCCAGGTGATCAGTACATGATAGCTACGTAATCATTTCATGATTAGTCACCTGATCTGTGTATGACCAGGCAGGTGATCAGTGTATGATCAGCCATGTTAACAATGCAATATAGCCACGTGATCAGTGCCTGATCAGTCACCTGATGGGTGTATGATCGGTCACGTGACCGGTACATGGGAGCTACATGATCATTGCATGATCAGCCACGTGATCAGTGCATGATAGCCACTTGATCAGGGCATGATCAGTCACGTGACCAGTACATGATCAGTCACGTGATCAGTGCATGATAGCCACGTGATCAGTGCATGATAGCCACGTGATCAGTGCATGATCAATTACGTGAGCAGTGTATGATCAGCCACGTGATCAGTGCATGGTCAGACACCTGAACAGTGTATGATCAGCCACGTGATCAGTGCATGATATCCAAGTGATCAGTGCATGATCAATAACGTGATAAGTGTATGATCAGTCACGTGAACAGTGCATGCTCAGTCACGTGATCCGGGCCTGCTGAGCTGCGTGATTAGTGTCTGCTCATCTGCTTGACAATTGCCAGCTGAGCTGCACGATTCCTGCCTGTCATCTGCTTGACAATTGCCAGCTGTGCTGTGTAATTCCTGCCTGCTCAGCTGCTTGATTATTGCCAGCTGAGCAGCATGATTCCTCACAGCTGAGTTCCATGATTATTGCCTGCTGACTGTTTGATTCGTGCCTACTCAGCTCTTTGTTTATTGCCTCCAGAGGCACATGATCAGTGTATGATGGCAAACATGATCAGCGCATGATCAGTCACATGATCAGCGCCATTAAGTCACGTGATCACTAATGATAGTCATGTGATCAATCCATGCTCAGTCATGGTATTAGTGCATGATCAGCCACGTGATCAGTGAATGATCTGTCTCATGATTAGTGTATGATCATCCACGTGATCAGTGCATGGGCAGTCATGTGATAAGTGCATGATTAGACGTGATCAGTGCATGATCAGTCTCGTGGTCAGTGAATGATAGCCACGTGACCAGTGCATGATCAGTCACCTGATGGGTTTATGATCATTCACGAGACCGGAACATGGTAGCTATATTATCAGTGTATGACCAGCCATGTGATAAGTGCATGATAGCCACGTGATCAGTGCATTATCAGCCACGTGATCAGTGCATGATCAGTCACGTGATCAGTGCATGATCAGCCACATGGTCAGTGCATGATCAATTACGTCATCAGTGCATGATCAGTCACGTGACCAGTACATGGTAGCTGCGTGATCAGTGTATGAACAGCCAAGTGATCAGTGCATGATAGACACGTGATCAGTGCATGATCAGTCACGTGATCAGTGCATGATCAGTCACGTGATCAGTGCATGATCAGTCACGTGAACAGTGCATGATAAGTCACCTGATCAGTGCATGATCAATTACGTGATCAGTGCATGATCACTCACGTGACCAGTACATGGTAGCTACGTGATCATTGCATGATCAGCCACGTGAGCAGTGCATGATAGCCACGTGATCAGTGCATGGTCAGTTTCGGGAGCAGAGTATGATCAGCCACTTGATCAGTGCATGATAGCCACGTGATCACTGCATGATCTGTCACATGATCAGTGTATGATCATCCACGTGTTCAGTGCATGGGCAGTCATGTGATCAGTGCATGATATAGACGTGATCAGTGCATGATCAGTCTTGTGATCAGTGTATGATCAACCACGTGATCAGTGCACGATAGCCAGGTAATGAGTGCATGATAGCCAGATGATCAGTGCATTATCAGTCAGGTGATCAGTGTATGATCAGCCAAGTAATCAGTGCATAATAGCCAAATGATCAGTGCATGATCAGTCACGTGATCAGTGCATGATCAGTCACGTGATCAGTGTATGATCATCCACGTGATCAGTGCATGTGGAGTCATGTAATCAATGCATGATAGCGCCGTGATCAGTGCACGATCAGTCCCGTGATGAGTGTATGATCAGCCAAGTGATCAGTGCATGTGGAGTCATGTAATCAATGCATGATAGCGCCGTGATCAGTGCACGATCAGTCCCGTGATGAGTGTATGATCATCCACGTTATCAGTGCATGTGGAGTCATGTAATCAATGCATGATACCGCCGTGATCAGTGCACGATCAATCCCGTGATGAGTGTATGATCAGCCAAGTGATCAGTGCAAGATAGCTACGTGATCAGTGCATGATCAGTCACATGATCAGTGCATGATCAGCCACGTCATCTGTGCATGATAGCCACGTGATGAGTGCATACAATTACGTGAGCAGTGCATGTGCAATCACGTGATCAGTGCATGAGAGCCACGTGATCAGTGCATGATCAGTCACGTGATAGGTATGTGATCAGCCACGTGAACAGTGCATGCTCCGTCACGTGATCAGGGCCTGCTGAGCTGCGTGATTCCTGTCTGCTCATCTGCTTGACAATTGCCAGCTGAGCTGCACGATTCCTGCCTGTCATCTCTTTGACAATTGCCACCTGTGCTGCGTAATTCCCGCCTGCTCATCTACTTGATTATTGCCAGCTGAGCAGCATGATTTCTCAGAGCTGAGTTCCATGATTATTGCCTGCTCACTGATTCCTGCCTACTCAGCTCTTTGTTCATTGCCTCCAGAGGCACATGATCAGTGTATGAAACCAAACATGATCAGCACATGATCAGTCACATGATCAATGCATGATAAGCCAGGTGATCAGTGCATGATCAATTACGTGATCAGTGCATGATCAGTCACGTGACCAGTACATGATAGCTGCGTGATCATTGCATGATAAGCCAAGTGAGCAGTGCATGATAGCCACGTGATCAGTGCATGATCAGTCACGTGATCAGTGCATGATCAGTCACGTGATCAGTGCATGATCAATTACGTGATCATTGCATGATCAATCACGTGACCAGTACATGGAAACTACGTGATCATTGCATGATCAGCCACGTGATCTGTGCATGATAGCCACGTGATCAGTGCATGATAGCCACGTGATCAGTGCATGATAGCCACGTTATCAATTCATGAGTTGTCACGTGATCTTTGCATGACCAGGCACGTGATCAGTGTATGATCAGCCACGTGATCAGTGCATGATAGCCACGTGATCAGTGCATGATCAGTCATGTGAACAGTGCATGATCAGTCACGTGATCAGTGTATGATCACCCAAGTGATCAATGCATGATCAATTACATGATCAGTGCATGATCAGTCACGTGACCAGTACATGGTAGCTAAGTGATCATTGTATGATCAGCCACGTAAGCTGTGCATGATAGCCACGTGATCAGTGTATGATCAGTCACGTGATCAGTGCATGAACAATCACGGTATCAGTTCATGATCAATTACGTTACCATTGCATGATCAGTCACGTGACCAGTACATGTTAGCTACGTGATCATTGCAGGATCAGCCACGTGAGCACTGCATGATAGACAAGTGATCAGTGCATGATCAGCTACGTGAGCAGTGTATGATCAGCCACGTGATCAGTTTCTGATCAGACACATGAACCGTGTATGATCAGCCACGTGATCATTGAATTATAGCCACGTGAGCAGTGCATGATCAGTCACTTGATCAGTGCATGATCAGTCACGTGATTAGTGCATGGTCAATTACATTACCATTGCATGATCAGTCACGTGACTAGTACATGTTAGCTACGTGAACATTGCAGGAGCAGCCACGTGAGCACTGCATGATAGACACGTGATCACTGCATTATCAGTCACGTAATCAGTGTATGATCAGCCACGTGATCAGTGCATGATCAGCCGCATGATCAGTGCATGATCAATTACGTGATCATTGCATGATCAGCCACGTGAGCCGTGCATGATAGCCACGAGATCAGTGCATGATCAGTCACGTGATCAGTGCATGATAAGTCACCTGATCAGTGCATGATCAATTACGTGATCAGTTCATGATCACTCACGTGACCAGTACATGGTAGCTACTTGAACGTTGCATGATCAGCCACGTGAGCAGTGCATGATAGCCACGTGATCATTGCATGATCTGTCACATGATCAGTGTATGATCATCCACGTGTTCAGTGCATGGGCAGTCATGTGATCAGTGCATGATATAGACGTGATCAGTGCATGATCAATCTTGTGATCAGTGTATGATCAACCATGTGATCAGTGCACGATAGCCAGGTAATGAGTGCATGATAGCCAGATGATCAGTGCATTATCAGTCACATTATCAGGGTATGATCAGCCAAGTAATCAGTGCATGATAGCCAAATGATCAGTGCATGATCAGTCACGTGATCAGTGCATGATCAGTCACGTGATCAGTGTATGATCATCCACGTGATCAGTGCATGTGGAGTCATGTAATCAATGCATGATAGCGCCGTGATCAGTGCACGATCAGTCCCGTGATGAGTGTATGATCAGCCAAGTGATCAGTGCATGTGGAGTCATGTAATCAATGCATGATAGCGCCGTGATCAGTGCACGATCAGTCCCGTGATGAGTGTATGATCATCCACGTTATCAGTGCATGTGGAGTCATGTAATCAATGCATGATACCGCCGTGATCAGTGCACGATCAATCCCGTGATGAGTGTATGATCAGCCAAGTGATCAGTGCAAGATAGCTACGTGATCAGTGCATGATCAGTCACATGATCAGTGCATGATCAGCCACGTCATCTGTGCATGATAGCCACGTGATGAGTGCATACAATTACGTGAGCAGTGCATGTGCAATCACGTGATCAGTGCATGAGAGCCACGTGATCAGTGCATGATCAGTCACGTGATAGGTATGTGATCAGCCACGTGAACAGTGCATGCTCCGTCACGTGATCAGGGCCTGCTGAGCTGCGTGATTCCTGTCTGCTCATCTGCTTGACAATTGCCAGCTGAGCTGCACGATTCCTGCCTGTCATCTCCTTGACAATTGCCACCTGTGCTGCGTAATTCCCGCCTGCTCATCTACTTGATTATTGCCAGCTGAGCAGCATGATTTCTCAGAGCTGAGTTCCATGATTATTGCCTGCTGACTGATTCCTGCCTACTCAGCTCTTTGTTCATTGCCTCCAGAGGCACATGATCAGTGTATGAAACCAAACATGATCAGCACAGGATCAGGCACATGATCAATGCATGATAAGCCACGTGATCAGTGCATGATCAATTATGTGATCACTGCATGATCAGTCATGTGACCAGTACATGGTAGCTGCGTGATCATTGCACGATCAGCCACGTGATCAGTGCATGATAGCCACGTGATCAGTGCATGATCAGGCACGTGATCAGTGCATGATCAGTCACGTGATACGTGTGTGATCAGCCACGTGATCAGTGCATGATAGCCACGTGAACAGTGCATGATCAGTCACGTGAACAGTGCATGATCAGTCATGTGATGAGTGTATGATCAGCCACGTGATCAGTGCATGATCAATTACGTGATCAGTGCATGATCAGTCACGTGACCAGTACATGGTAGCTATATGATCATTGTATGATTAGCCACATAAGCAGTGCATGATAGCCACGTGATCAGTGCATGATAAGTCATGTGATCAGTGCATGATCAGTCACGTGATCATTGCATGAACAATTACGTTACCATTGCATGATCAGTCACGTGACCAGTACATGTTAGCTACGTGATCATTGCATGATTAGCCACGTGATCAGTGCATGATAGCCACGTGATCAGTGCATGATCAGTCACGTGATACGTGTGTCATCAGCCACGTGATCAGTGCATGATATCCACGTGATCAGTGCATGATAGCCACGTGATCACTTCATGATTAGTCCCGTGATCTGTGCGTGACCAGGCACGTGATCAGTGTATGATCAGCCACGTGATCAGTGCATGATAGGCATGTGATCAGTGCATGATCAGTCAGTTGAACAGTGCATGATCAGTCACGTGATCAGTGTACGATCAGCCACGTGATCAGTGCGTGATCAATTCCGTGATCAGTGAATGATCAGTCACTTGACCAGTACATGGTAGCTATGTGATCATTGTAAGAGCAGCCAGGTAAGCTGTGCATGATAGCCACGTGAGCAGTGCATGATCAGTCACGTGATCAGTGCATGATCAGTCACGTGATTAGTGCATGGTCAATTACATTACCATTGCATGATCAGTCACGTGACCAGTACATGTTAGCTACGTGAACATTGCAGGATCAGCCACGTGAGCACTGCATGATAGACACGTGATCACTGCATTATCAGACACGTGAACAGTGTATGATCAGCCACGTAATCAGTGCATGATACCTACGTGATCAGTTCATGATTAGTCCCGGGACCTGTGCATGACAGCCACATAATCAGTGCATGATATTCACACGAACAGTGAATTATAACCACGTGATCAGTTCATGATTAGTGACGTGATCTGTGCATGACCAGGCACTTGAACAGTGTATGATCAGCCACGTGATCAGTGCATTATAGCCACGTGATCATTGCATGATCAGTCAAGTGATCAGTGTGTGAACAGTCTCGTGATCAGTGCATTATCAGTCACGTGGCCAGTACATGATCAGTCACGTGAAGAGTGCATGATCATTTACCTGATCTGTGCATGATCAGTCATGTGACAATTACATGGTAGCTACGTGATCATTGCATGATCAGCCACGTGAGCCGTGCATGATAGCCACGAGATCAGTGCATGATCAGTCACGTGATACGTGTGAGATCAGCCACGTGATCAGTGCATGATATCCACGTGATCAGTGCATGATAGCCACGTGATCACTGCATGAACAATCACGTGATCAGTGTATGATCAGCCACGAGAACAGTGCATGCTCCGTCACGTGATCAGGGCCTGCTGAGCTGCGTGATTACTGTCTGCTCATCTGCTTGACAATTGCCAGCTGAGTTGCACGATTCCTGCCTGTCATCTCCTTGACAATTGCCACCTGTGCTGCGTAATTCCTGCCTGCTCATCTACTTGATTATTACCAGCTGAGCAGCATGATTTCTCAGAGCTGAGTTCCATGATTATTGCCTGCTGACTGATTCCTGCCTACTCAGCTCTTTGTTCATTGCCTGCAGATGCACATGATCAGTATATGACAACAAACATGATCAGCACATGATCAGTCACATGATCAATGCATGATAAGCCACGTGATCACTGCGTGATCAATTACGTGATCAGTGCATGATCAGTCATGTGACCAGTACATGGTAGCTGCGTGATCATTGCATGATCAGTCACGTGATCAGTGCATGATCAGTCACGTGATCAGTGCATGATCAGTCACCTGATCAGTGCACGATCAATTACGTGTTCATTGCATGATCAGTCACGTGACCAGTACATGGTAACTACGTGATCATTGCATGATAAGCCACGTGATCTGTGCATGATAGCCACGTGATCAGTGCATGATAGCCACGTGATCAGTGCATGATCAGTCACGTGATACGTGTGAGATCAGCCACGTGATCAGTGCATGATATCCACGTGATCAGTGCATGATAGCCACGTGATCAATTCATGAGTTGTCACCTGATCTTTGCATGACCAGGCACGTGATCAGTGTATGATCAGCCAAGTGATCAGTGCATGATAGCCATGTGATCAGTGCATGATCAGTCACGTGATCAGTGTATGATCACCCAAGTGATCAATGCATGATCAATTACATGATCAGTGCATGATCAGTCACGTGACCAGTACATGGTAGCTATGTGATCATTGTATGATCAGCCACGTAAGCTGTGCATGATAGCCACGTGATCAGTGCATGATCAGTCACGTGATCAGTGCATGAACAATCACGGGATCAGTTCATGATCAATTACGTTACCATTGCATGATCAGTCACGTGACCAGTACATGTTAGCTACGTGATCATTGCAGGATCAGCCACGTGAGCACTGCATGATAGACAAGTGATCAGTGCATGATCAGCTACGTGCGCAGTGTATGATCAGCCACGTGATCAGTTTCTGATCAGACACATGAACAGTGTATGATCAGCCACGTGATCAGTGCATGATAGCTACATGATCAGTTCATGATTAGTCACGTGATCTGTGCATGACAGGCACGTAATCAGTGCCTGATATCCACGTGATCAGTGAATTATAGCCACGTGATCAGTTCATGATTAGTCACGTGATCTGTGCATGACCAGGCACGTGAACAGTGTATGATCAGCCACGTGATCAGTGCAGTATAGCCACGTGATCAGTGCATGATCAGCCACATCATCAGTGCATGATAGGCTCGTGATCAGTGCATACAATTACGTGATTTGTGCATGTGCAATCACGTGATCAGTGCATGAGAGCCACGTGATCAGTGCATGATCAGTCACGTGATAGGTGTGATCAGCCATGTGAACAGTGCATGCTCCGTCACGTGATCAGGGCCTGCTGAGCTGCGTGATTACTGTCTGCTCATCTGCTTGACAATTGCCAGCTGAGCTGCATGATTCCTGCCTGTCATCTCCTTGACAATTGCCACCTGTGCTGAGTCATTCTTGCCTGCTCATCTACTTGATTATTGCCAGCTGAGCAGCATGATTTCTCAGAGCTGAGTTCCATGATTATTGCCTGCTGCCTGATTCCTGCCTACTCAGCTCTTTATTCATTGCCTCCAGAGGCACATGATCAGTGTTTGACACCAAACATGATAAGAACAGCATTAGTCACATGATCAATGCATGATAAACCATGTGATCAGTGCATGATCAATTACGTGATCAGTGCATGATCAGTCAGGTGACCAGTACATGGTAGCTGCGTGATCATTGCAAGATCAGTCACGTGATCGGTGCATGTTCAGCCACGTCATCAGTGCATGACCAGCCACATGATCAGTGCATGATCAATTACGTGATCATTGCATGATCAGCCACGTGAGCAGTGCATGATAGCCACGTGATCAGTGCATGATCAGATTCGGGAGCAGAGTATGTTCAGCCACTTGATCAGTGCATGATAGCCACGTGATCACTGCATGATCTGTCACATGATCAGTGTATGATCAACCACGTGATCAATGCATGATCAACCACATGATCAGTGCATGAACAATTATGTGATCAGTGCATGATCAGCCACCTGAACCGTGCATGATAGCCACGAGATCAGTGCATGACCAGGCACGTGATCAGTGTATGATCAGCCACGTGATCAGTGCATGATAGGCATGTGATCAGTGCATGATCAGTCAGTTGAACAGTGCATGATCAGCCACGTGATCAGTGCGTGATCAATTACGTGATCAGTGCATGATCAGTCACTTGACCAGTACATGGTAGCTATGTGATCATTGTATGAGCAGCCAGGTAAGCTGTGCATGATAGCCACGTGAGCAGTGCATGATCAGTCACGTGATCAGTGCATGATCAGTCACGTGATTAGTGCATGGTCAATTACATTACCATTGCATGATCAGTCACGTGACCAGTACATGTTAGCTACGTGAACATTGCAGGATCAGCCACGTGAGCACTGCATGATAGACACGTGATCACTGCATTATCACACACGTGAACAGTGTATGATCAGCCACGTAATCAGTGCATGATACCTACGTGATCAGTTTATGATTAGTCCCGGGACCTGTGCATGACAGCCACGTAATCAGTGCATGATATCCACGCGAACAGTGAATTATAGCCACGTGATCAGTTCATGATTAGTCACGTGATCTGTGCATGACCAGGCACTTGAACAGTGTATGATCAGCCACGTGATCAGTGCCTTATAGCCACGTGATCAATGCATGATCAGTCAAGTGATCAGTGTGTGAACAGTCTCGTGATCAGTGCATGATCAGTCACGTGACCAGTATATGATCAGTCACGTGAAGAGTGCATGATCATTTACCTGATCTGTGCATGATCAGTCATGTGACCAGTACATGGTAGCTACGTGATCATTGCATGATCAGCCACGTGAGCCGTGCATGATAGCCACGAGATCAGTGCATGATCAGTCACGTGATCAGTGCATGATCAGTCACGTAATCTGTGCATGACCAGGCACGTGATCAGTGTATGACCAGCCAAGTGATCAGTGCATGATAGCCACGTGATCAGTGCATGATCAGTCACTTGATCAGTGCATTATCAGTCACGTGATCAGTGCATGATCAGTCATGTGACCAGTACATGGTTGCTATATGATCATTGCATGATCAGCCCCGTGAGCAGTGCATGATAGCCACGTGATCAGTGCATGATCAGTTTCTGGAGCAAAGTATGATCAGCCACTTGATCAGTGTATGATAGCCACGTGATCACTGCATGAACAATCACGTGATCAGTGTATGATCAGCCACGAGAACAGTGCATGCTCCGTCACGTGATCAGGGCCTGCTGAGCTGCGTGATTACTGTCTGCTCATCTGCTTGACAATTGCCAGCTGAGCTGCACGATTCCTGCCTGTCATCTCCTTGACAATTGCCACCTGTGCTGCGTAATTCCTGACTGCTCATCTACTTGATTATTGCCAGCTGAGAAGCATGATTTCTCAGAGCTGAGTTCCATGATAATTGCCTGCTGACTGATTCCTGCCTATTCAGCTCTTTTTCATTGCCTCCAGAGGCACATGATCAGTATATGACACCAAACACGATCAGCACATGATCAGTCACATGATCAATGCATGATAAGCCAGGTGATCAGTGCATGATCAATTACGTGATCAGTGCATGATCAGTCATGTGACCAGTACATGGTAGCTGCGTGATCATTGCATGATAAGCCAAGTGAGCAGTGCATGATAGCCACGTGATCAGTGCATGATCAGTCACGTGATCAGTGCATGATCAGTCACGTGATCAGTGCATGATCAATTACGTGATCATTGCATGATCAGCCACGTGATCTGTGCATGATAGCCACGTGATCAGTGCATGATAGCCACGTGATCAGTGCATGATAGCCACGTTATCAATTCATGAGTTGTCACGTGATCTTTGCATGACCAGGCACGTGATCAGTGTATGATCAGCCACGTGATCAGTGCATGATAGCCACGTGATCAGTGCATGATCAGTCATGTGAACAGTGCATGATCAGTCACGTGATCAGTGTATGATCACCCAAGTGATCAATGCATGATCAATTACATGATCAGTGCATGATCAGTCATGTGACCAGTACATGGTAGCTATGTGATCATTGTATGATCAGCCACGTAAGCTGTGCATGATAGCCACGTGATCAGTGCATGATCAGACACGTGATCAGTGCATGAACAATCACGGTATCAGTTCATGATCAATTACGTTACCATTGCATGATCAGTCACGTGACCAGTACATGTTAGCTACGTGATCATTGCAGGATCAGCCACGTGAGCACTGCATGATAGACACGTGATCAGTGCATGATCAGCTACGTGAGCAGTGTATGATCAGCCACGTGATCAGTTTCTGATCAGACACATGAACAGTGTATGATCAGCCACGTGATCAGTGAATTATAGCCACGTGATCAGTTCATGATTAGTCACGTGATCTGTGCATGACCAGGCACGTGAACAGTGTATGATCAGCCACGTGATCAGTGCAGTATAGCCACGTGATCAGTGCATGATCAGCCACGTCATCAGTGCATGATAGGCTCGTGATCAGTGCACACAATTACGTGATCAGTGCATGTGCAATCACGTGATCAGTGCATGAGAGCCACGTGATCAGTGCATGATCAGTCACGTGATAGGTGTGTGATCATCCATGTGAACAGTGCATGCTCCGTCACGTGATCAGGGCCTGCTGAGCTGCGTGATTACTGTCTGCTCATCTGCTTGACAATTGCCAGCTGAGCTGCACGATTCCTGCCTGTCATCTCCTTGACAATTGCCACCTGTGCTGCGTAATTCCTGCCTGCTCATCTACTTGATTATTGCCAGCTGAGCAGCATGATTTCTCAGAGCTGAGTTCCATGATTATTGCCTGCTGCCTGATTCCTGCCTACTCAGCTCTTTGTTCATTGCCTCCAGAGGCACATGATCAGTGTATGACACCAAACATGATCAGAACAGGATTAGTCACATGATCAATGCATGAAAAACCAGGTGATCAGTGCATGATCAATTACGTGATCAGTGCATGATCAGTCAGGTGACCAGTATATGGTAGCTGCGTGATCATTGCATGATCAGTCACGTGATCGGTGCATGATCAGCCACGTGATCAGTGCATGATCAATTATGTGATCACTGCATGATCAGTCACGTGACCAGTACATGGTAGCTACGTGATCATTGCATGATCAGCCACGTGATCAGTGCATGATAGCCATGTGATCAGTGCATGATAGCCACGTGATCAGTGCGTGATCAGTCACGTGATACGTGTGTGATCAGCCACATGATCAGTGCATGATAGCCACTTGAACAGTGCATGATCAGTCACGTGAACAGTGCATGATCAGTCATGTGATGAGTGTATGATCAGCCACGTGATCAGTGCATGATCAATTACGTGATCACTGCATGATCAGTCACGTGACCAGTACATGGTAGCTATGTGATCATTGTATGGTCAGCCACGTAAGCAGTGCATGATAGCCACGTGATCAGTGCATGATGAGTCACGTGATCAGTGCATGATCAGTCACGTGATCAGTGCATGAACAATTATGTTACCATTGAATGATGAGTCACGTGACCAGTACATGTTAGCTACGTGATCATTGCATGATCAGCCACGTGATCAGTGCATGATAGCCACGTAATCAGTGCATGATCAGTCACGTGATACGTGTGTCATCAGCCACGTGATCAGTGCATGATATCCACGTGATCAGTGCATGATAGCCACGTGATCACTTCATGATTAGTCACGTGATCTGTGCATGACCAGGCACGTGATCAGTGTATGATCAGCCACGTGATCAGTGCATGATAGGCATGTGATCAGTGCATGATCAGTCAGTTGAACAGTGCATGATCAGTCACGTGATCAGTGTACGATCTGCCACGTGATCAGTGCATGATCAATTACGTGATCAGTGCATGATCAGTCACGTGACCAGTACATGGTACCTATGTGATCATTGTATGAGCAGCCAGGTAAGCTGTGCATGATAGCCACGTGAGCAGTGCATGATCAGTCACGTGATCAGTGCATGATCAGTCACGTGATTAGTGCATGGTCAATTACATTACCATTGCATGATCAGTCACGTGACTAGTACATGTTAGCTACATGAACATTGCAGGATCAACCACGTGAGCACTGCATGATAGACACGTGATCACTGCATTATCAGTCACGTGATCAGTGTATGATCAGCCACGTGATCAGTGCATGATCAATTACGTGATCATTGCATGATCAGCCACGTGAGCCGTGCATGATAGCCACGAGATCAGTGCATGATCAGTCACGAGATCAGTGCATGATCAGTCACGTGAACAGTGCATGATAAGTCACCTGATCAGTGCATGATCAATTACGTGATCAGTGCATGATCACTCACGTGACCAGTACATGGTAGCTACGTGATCATTGCATGATCAGCCACGTGAGCAGTGCATGATAGCCACGTGATCAGTGCATGATCAGTTTCGGGAGCAGAGTATGATCAGCCACTTGATCAGTGCATGATAGCCACGTGATCACTGCATGATCTGTCACATGATCAGTGTATGATCGTCCACGTGTTCAGTGCATGGGCAGTCATGTGATCAGTGCATGATATAGACGTGATCAATGCATGATCAGTCTTGTGATCAGTGTATGATCAACCACGTGATCAGTGCACGATAGCCAGGTAATGAGTGCATGATAGCCAGATGATCAGTGCATTATCAGTCACATTATCAGGGTATGATCAGCCAGGTAATCAGTGCATGATAGCCAAATGATCAGTGCATGATCAGTCACGTGATCAGTGTATGATCATCCACGTGATCAGTGCATGTGGAGTCATGTAATCAATGCATGATAGCGCCGTGATCAGTGCACGATCAGTCCCGTGATGAGTGTATGATCAGCCAAGTGATCAGTGCATGTGGAGTCATGTAATCAATGCATGATAGCGCCGTGATCAGTGCACGATCAATCCCATGATGAGTGTATGATCAGCCAAGTGATCAGTGCAAGATAGCTACGTGATCAGTGCATGATCAGTCACATGATCAGTGCATGATCAGCCACGTCATCTGTGCATGATAGCCACGTGATGAGTGCATACAATTACATGATCAGTGCATGTGCAATCACGTGATCAGTGCATGAGAGCCACGTGATCAGTGGATGATCAGTCACGTGATAGGTATGTGATCAGCCACGTGAACAGTGCATGCTCCGTCACGTGGTCAGGGCCTGCTGAGCTGCGTGATTCCTGTCTGCTCATCTGCTTGACAATTGCCAGCTGAGCTGCACGATTCCTGCCTGTCATCTCCTTGACAATTGCCACCGGTGCTGCGTAATTCCTGCCTGCTCATCTACTTGATTATTGCCAGCTGAGCAGCATGATTTCTCAGAGCTGAGTTCCATGATTATTGCCTGCTCACTGATTCCTGCCTACTCAGCTCTTTGTTCATTGCCTCCAGAGGCACATGATCAGTGTATGAAACCAAACATGATCAGCACAGGATCAGTCACATGATCAATGCATGATAAGCCAGGTGATCAGTGCATGATCAATTACGTGATCAGTGCATGATCAGTAATGTGACCAGTACATGGTAGCTGCGTGATCATTGCATGATCAGCCACTGGAGCAGTGCATGATAGCCACGTGATCAGTGCATGATCAGTCATGTGATCAGTGCATGATCAGCCACGTGATCAGTGCATGATCAATTACGTGATCAGTGCATGATCAGTCACATGACCAGTACATGGTAGCTACGTTATCATTGCATGATCAGCCACGTGATCAGTGCATGATAGCCACGTGATCAGTGCATGATAGCCACGTGATGAGTGCATGATCAGTCACGTGATCAGGGCATGATCAGTCACGTGATCAGTGCATGATCAATTACGTTACCATTGCATGATCAGTCACGTGACCAGTACATGGTAGCTATGTGATCATTGTATGATCAGCCACGTAAGCAGTGCATGATAGCCACGTGATCAGTGTATGATCAGCCACGTGATCAGTGCATGATCAATTACGTTACCATGGCGTGATCAGTCACATGACCAGTACATGTTAGCTACGTGATCATTGCAGGATCAGCCACGTGAGCACTGAATGATAGACACGTGACCAGTGCATGATCAGCTACGTGAGCAGTGTATGATCAGCCACTTGATCAGTGCATGATCAGACACGTGAACAGTGTATGATCAGCCACGTGATCAGTGCATGATACCTACGTGATCAGTTCATGATTAGTCACGTGATCATTGCATGATCAGCCACGTTAGCAGTGCATGATAGTCACGTGATCAGTGCATGATCAGTCACATGTTCAGTGCGGGATCAGTCACGTGAACAGTGCATGATAAGTCACCTGATCAGTGCATGATGAATTACGTGATCAGGGCATGATCACTCACGTGACCAGTACATGGTAGCTACGTGATCATTTCATGATCAGCCACGTGAGCACTGAATGATAGACACGTGACCAGTGCATGATCAGCTACGTGAGCAGTGTATGATCAGCCACTTGATCAGTGCATGACCAGGCACGTGATCAGTGTATGACCAGCCAAGTTACCAGTGCATGATAGCCACCTGATCAGTGCATGATCAGTAACGTGAACAGTGTATGATCAGCCACATGATCAGTGCATGATCAGTTACGTGAGCAGTGTATGACCAGCCACGTGATCAGTGCATGGTCAGACACATGAACAGTGTATGATCAGGCACGTGATCATTGCATGATATCCAAGTGATCAGTGCATAATCAATCACGTGTTCAGTGTATGATCAGCCACGTGAACAGTGCATGCACAGTCACGTGATCTGTGCATGACCAGGCACGTGATCAGTGTATGACTAGCCAAGTTACCAGTGCATGATAGCCACCTGATCAGTGCATGATCAGTAACGTGAACAGTGTATGATCAGCCACGTGATCAGTGCATGATACCTACGTGATCAGTTCATGATTAGTCACGTGATCTGTGCATGACAGGCACGTAATCAGTGCATGATATCCACGTGATCAGTGAATTATAGCCACGTGATCAGTTCATGATTATTCACGTGATCTGTGCATGACCAGGCACGTGAACAGTGTATGATCAGCCACGTGATCAGTGCATTATAGCCACGTGATCATTGCATGATCAGTCAAGTGATCAGTGCATGATCAGTCACGTAATCTGTGCATGACCAGGCACGTGATCAGTGTATGACCAGCCAAGTGATCAGTGCATGATCAGCCACGTGAACAGTACATGGTTGCTACGTGATCATTGCATGATCAGCCACGTGAGCAGAGCATGATAGCCACGTGATCAGTGCTTGATCAGTCACGTGAACAGTGCATGATCATTTACGTGATCTGTGCATGATCAGTCACATGACCAGTATATGGTAGCTAAGTGATCATTGCATGACCAGCCATGTGAGCAGTGCATGATACCCATGGGATGTGTGCATGATCAGTTAGGTGAGCAGAGTATGTTCAGCCACGTGATCAGTGCATGATCAGTCACCTGATCAGTGCATGATCAATTACGTTACCATTGCATGATCAGTCACGTGACCAGTACATGGTAGCTATGTGATCATTGCATGACCAGCCACGTGAGCAGTGCATGATACCCATGTGATGTGTGCATGATCAGTTAGGTGAGCAGAGTATGTTCAGCCACGTGATCAGGGCATGATCAGTCACGTGATCAGTGCATGATCAATTACGTTACCATTGCATGATCAGTCACGTGACCAGTACATGGTAGCTATGTGATCATTGCATGACCAGCCACGTGAGCAGTGCATGATACCCATGTGATGTGTGCATGATCAGTTAGGTGAGCAGAGTATGTTCAGCCACGTGATCAGGGCATGATCAGTCACGTGATCAGTGCATGATCAATTACGTTACCATTGCATGATCAGTCACGTGACCAGTACATGGTAGCTATGTGATCATTGTATGATCAGCCACGTAAGCAGTGCATGATAGCCACGTGATCAGTGTATGATCAGCCACGTGATCAGTGCATGATCAATTACGTGATCAGTGCATGATCAGTCACGTGACCAGTACATGGTAGCTATGTGATCATTGTATGATCAGCCACGTTAGCAGTGCATGATAGCCACGTGAGCAGTGCATGATCAGTCACGTGATCCGTGCATGATCAGTTACGTGATTAGTGCATGGTCAATTACATTACCATTGCATGATCAGTCACGTGACTAGTACATGTTAGCTACGTGAACATTGCAGGATCAGCCACGTGAGCACTGCATGATAGACACGTGATCACTGCATTATCAGTCACGTGATCAGTGTATGATCAGCCACGTGATCAGTGCATGATCAGCCGCATGATCAGTGCATGATCAATTACGTGATCATTGCATGATCACCCACATGAACCGTGCATGATAGCCACGAGATCAGTGCATGATCAGTCACGTGATCAGTGCATGATCAGTCACGTGAACAGTGCATGATAAGTCACCTGATCAGTGCATGATCAATTACGTGATCAGTGCATGATCACTCACGTGACCAGTACATGGTAGCTACGTGATCATTGCATGATCAGCCACGTGAGCAGTGCATGATAGCCACGTGATCAGTGCATGATCAGTTTCGGGAGCAGAGTATGATCAGCCACTTGATCAGTGCATGATAGCCACGTGATCACTGCATGATCTGTCACATGATCAGTGTATGATCGTCCACGTGTTCAGTGCATGGGCAGTCATGTGATCAGTGCATGATATAGACGTGATCAGTGCATGATCAGTCTTGTGATCAGTGTATGATCAACCACGTGATCAGTGCACGATAGCCAGTTAATGAGTGCATGATAGCCAGATGATCAGTGCATTATCAGTCACATTATCAGGGTATGATCAGCCAAGTAATCAGTGCATGATAGCCAAATGATCAGTGCATGATCAGTCACGTGATCAGTGTATGATCATCCACGTGATCAGTGCATGTGGAGTCATGTAATCAATGCATGATAGCGCCGTGATCAGTGCACGATCAGTCCCGTGATGAGTGTATGATCAGCCAAGTGATCAGTGCATGTGGAGTCATGTAATCAATGCATGATAGCGCCGTGATCAGTGCACGGTCAATCCCATGATGAGTGTATGATCAGCCAAGTGATCAGTGCAAGATAGCTACGTGATCAGTGCATGATCAGTCACATGATCAGTGCATGATCAGCCACGTCATCTGTGCATGATAGCCACGTGATGAGTGCATACAATTACGTGATCAGTGCATGGTCAGACACATGAACAGTGTATGATCAGGCACGTGATCATTGCATGATATCCAAGTGATCAGTGCATAATCAATCACGTGTTCAGTGTATGATCAGCCACGTGAACAGTGCATGCACAGTCACGTGATCTGTGCATGACCAGGCACGTGATCAGTGTATGACTAGCCAAGTTACCAGTGCATGATAGCCACCTGATCAGTGCATGATCAGTAACGTGAACAGTGTATGATCAGCCACGTGATCAGTGCATGATACCTACGTGATCAGTTCATGATTAGTCACGTGATCTGTGCATGACAGGCACGTAATCAGTGCATGATATCCACGTGATCAGTGAATTATAGCCACGTGATCAGTTCATGATTATTCACGTGATCTGTGCATGACCAGGCACGTGAACAGTGTATGATCAGCCACGTGATCAGTGCATTATAGCCACGTGATCATTGCATGATCAGTCAAGTGATCAGTGCATGATCAGTCACGTAATCTGTGCATGACCAGGCACGTGATCAGTGTATGACCAGCCAAGTGATCAGTGCATGATCAGCCACGTGAACAGTACATGGTTGCTACGTGATCATTGCATGATCAGCCACGTGAGCAGAGCATGATAGCCACGTGATCAGTGCTTGATCAGTCACGTGAACAGTGCATGATCATTTACGTGATCTGTGCATGATCAGTCACATGACCAGTATATGGTAGCTAAGTGATCATTGCATGACCAGCCATGTGAGCAGTGCATGATACCCATGTGATGTGTGCATGAGCAGTTAGGTGAGCAGAGTATGTTCAGCCACGTGATCAGTGCATGATCAGTCACGTGATCAGTGCATGATCAATTATGTTACCATTGCATGATCAGTCACGTGACCAGTACATGGTAGCTATGTGATCATTGCATGACCAGCCACGTGAGCAGTGCATGATACCCATGTGATGTGTGCATGATCAGTTAGGTGAGCAGAGTATGTTCAGCCACGTGATCAGTGCATGATCAGTCACGTGATCAGTGCATGATCAATTACGTTACCATTGCATGATCAGTCACGTGACCAGTACATGGTAGCTATGTGATCATTGTATGATCAGCCACGTAAGCAGTGCATGATAGCCACGTGATCAGTGTATGATCAGCCACGTGATCAGTGCATGATCAATTACGTGATCAGTGCATGATCAGTCACGTGACCAGTACATGGTAGCTATGTGATCATTGTATGATCAGCCACGTTAGCAGTGCATGATAGCCACGTGAGCTGTGCATGATCAGTCACGTGATCAGTGCATGATCAGTTACGTGATTAGTGCATGGTCAATTACATTACCATTGCATGATCAGTCACGTGACTAGTACATGTTAGCTACGTGAACATTGCAGGATCAGCCACGTGAGCACTGCATGATAGACACGTGATCACTGCATTATCAGTCACGTGATCAGTGTATGATCAGCCACGTGATCAGTGCATGATCAGCCGCATGATCAGTGCATGATCAATTACGTGATCATTGCATGATCAGCCACGTGAGCCGTGCATGATAGCCACGAGATCAGTGCATGATCAGTCACGTGATCAGTGCATGATCAGTCACCTGAACAGTGCATGATAAGTCACCTGATCAGTGCATGATCAATTACGTGATCAGTGCATGATCACTCATGTGACCAGTACATGGTAGCTACGTGATCATTGCATGATCAGCCACGTGAGCAGTGCATGATAGCCACGTGATCAGTGCATGATCAGT
Organism: Bos taurus; assembly: GCF_002263795.3. Lineage (NCBI taxonomy): Eukaryota > Metazoa > Chordata > Mammalia > Artiodactyla > Bovidae > Bos > Bos taurus. The sequence goes on along the minus strand of NW_020192075.1, from coordinate 115,527 downwards.
TTCGGGAGCAGAGTATGATCAGCCACTTGATCAGTGCATGATAGCCACGTGATCACTGCATGATCTGTCACATGATCAGTGTCTGATCATCCACGTGTTCAGTGCATGGGCAGTCATGTGATCAGTGCATGATATAGACGTGATCAGTGCATGATCAGTCTTGTGATCAGTGTATGATCAGCCACGTGATCAGTGCATGATCAATTACGTGATCAGTGCATGATCAGTCACGTGACCAGTACATGGTAGCTATGTGATCATTGTATGATCAGCCACGTTAGCAGTGCATGATAGCCACGTGATCAGTGCATGATCAATCACGGGACCAGTACATGGTAGCTATGTGATCATTGTATGATCAGCCACGTTAGCAGTGCATGATAGCCACGTGATCAGTGCATGATCAGTCACGTGATCAGGGCATGATCCCTCATGTGATCAGTGCATGATCAATTATGTTACCATGGCGTGATAAGTCACATGACCAGTACATGTTAGCTACGTGATCATTGCAGGATCAGCCACGTGAGCACTGAATGATAGACACATGACCAGTGCATGATCAGCTACGTGAGCAGTGTATGATCAGCCACTTGATCAGTGCATGATCAGACACGTGAACAGTGTATGATCAGCCACGTGATCAGTGCATGATACCTAAGTGATCAGTTCATGATTAGTCACGTGATCTGTGCATGACCAGGCACGTGAACAGTGTATGATCCGCCACGCGATCAGTGCATTATAGCCACGTGATCAGTGCATGATCAGTCACGTGACCAGTACATGGTTGCTACGTGATCATTGCATGAACAGCCACGTTAGCAGTGCATGATAGTCACCTGATCAGTGCATGATCAGTCACGTGTTCAGTGCACGATCAGTCACGTGAACAGTGCATGATACGTCACCTGATCAGTGTATGATCAATTACGTGATCATTTCAGGATCAGCCACGTCAGCAGTGCATGATAGTCACGTGATCAGTGCATGATCAGTTTTGGGAGCAGAGTATGATCAGCCACTTGATCAGTGCATGATAGCCACGTGATCACTGCATGATCTGTCACATGATCAGTGTATGATCAAGCACGTTATCAGTGCACGATAGCCAGGTAATGAGTGCATGATAGCCAGATGATCAGTGCATTATCAGTAACGTGATCTGTGTATGATCAGCCAAGTAATCAGTGCATGATAGCCAAATGATCAGTGCATGATCAGTCACGTGATCAGTGCATGATCAGCCACGAGACAAGTGCATGCTCAGTCACGTGATCAGGGCCTGCTGAGCTGCGTGATTACTGTCTGCTCATCTGCTTGACAATTGCCAGCTGAGCTGCACGATTCCTGCCTGTCATCTGCTTGACAATTGCCAGCTGAGCTGCGTAATTCCTGCCTGCTCAGCTGCTTGATTATTGCCAGCTGAGCGGCATGATTCCTCACAGCTGAGTTCCATGATTATTGCCTGCTGACTGTTTGATTCGTGCCCACTCAGCTCTTTGTTTATTGCCTCCAGAGTCACATGATCAGTGTATGATAGCAAACATGATCAGCGCATGATCAGACACATGATCAGCGCCATTAAGTCAAGTGATCACTACATGATAGTCATGTGATCAGTCCATGCTCAGTCATGGTATAGTGCATGATCAGCCACGTGATCAGTGCATGATAGCCACGTGATCATTGCATGATAGCCACGTGACCAGTGCATGATCAGCCAGGTAATCAGTGCATGATAGCTACCTGATCAGTTCATGATTAGTCACGTGATCTGTGCATGACCAGGCAGGTGATCAGTGTATGATCAGCCATGTGAACAGTGCATGATAGCCACGTGATCAGTGCATGATCAGTCACCTGATGGGTGTATGATGAGTCACGTGACCGGTACATGGTAGCTACATGATCATTGCATGATCAGCCACGTGAGTAGTGCATGATAGCCACGTGATCAGGGCATGATCAGTCACGTGATCAGTGCATGATCAGCCACGTAATCTGTGCATGACAAAGCACGTGATCAGTGTATGACCAGCCAAGTGATCAGTGCATGATAGCCACGTGATCAGTGCATGATCAGTCAGGTGATCAGTGCATGATCAGTCACGTGATCAGTGTATGATCAGCCACGTGATCAGTGCATGATCAGCCGCATGATCAGTGCATGATCAATTACGTGATCATTGCATGATCAGCCACGTGAGCCGTGCATGATAGCCACGAGATCAGTGCATGATCAGTCACGTGATCAGTGCATGATCAGTCACGTGAACAGTGCATGATAAGTCACCTGATCAGTGCATGATCAATTACGTGATCAGTGCATGATCACTCACGTGACCAGTACATGGTAGCTACGTGATCATTGCATGATCAGCCACGTGAGCAGTGCATGATAGCCACGTGATCAGTGCATGATCAGTTTCGGGAGCAGAGTATGATCAGCCACTTGATCAGTGCATGATAGCCACGTGATCACTGCATGATCTGTCACATGATCAGTGTATGATCATCCACGTGTTCAGTGCATGGGCAGTCTTGTGATCAGTGCATGATATAGACGTGATCAGTGCATGATCAGTCTTGTGATCAGTGTATGATCAACCACGTGATCAGTGCACGATAGCCAGGTAATGAGTGCATGATAGCCAGATGATCAGCGCATTATCAGTCACATTATCAGGGTATGATCAGCCAAGTAATCAGTGCATGATAGCCAAATGATCAGTGCATGATCAGTCACGTGATCAGGGCATGATCAGTCACGTGATCAGTGCATGATCAGCCACGTGATCAGTGCATGGTAGCTACGTGATCATTGCATGATCAGGCACGTGATCAGTGCATGATAGCAACGTGATCAGTGCATGATAGCCACGTGAACAGTGCATGATCAGTCACGTGATCAGTGCATGATCAGTCACGTGATCAGGGCATGATCAGTCACGTGACCAGTACATGGTAGCTATGTGATCATTGTATGATCAGCCACGTAAGCAGTGCATGATAGCCACGTGATCAGTGTATGATCAGCCACGTGATCAGTGCATGATCAATTACGTGATCAGTGCATGATCAGTCACGTGACCAGTACATGGTAGCTCTTGATCATTGTATGATCAGCCACGTTAGCAGTGCATGATAGCCACGTGATCAGTGCATGATCAGTCACGTGATCAGGGCATGATCACTCACGTGATCAGTGCATGATCAATTACGTTACCATGGCGTAATCAGTCACATGACCAGTACATGTTAGCTACGTGATCATTGCAGGATCAGCCACGTGAGCACTGAATGATAGACACGTGACCAGTGCATGATCAGCTACGTGAGCAGTGTATGATCAGCCACTTGATCAGTGCATGATCAGACACGTGAACAGTGTATGATCAGCCACGTGATCAGTGCATGATACCTACGTGATCAGTTCATGATCAGTCACGTGATCTGTGCATGACCAGGCACGTGAACAGTGTATGATCCGCCACGTGATCAGTGCATGATCAATTACGTGATCAGTGCATGATCAGTCACGTGACCAGTACATGGTAGCTATATGATCATTGTATGATCAGCCACATAAGCAGTGCATGATAGCCACGTGAGCAGTGCATGATGAGTCACGTGATCAGTGCATGATCAGTCACGTGATCAGTGCATGAACAATTACGTTACCATTGCATGATCAGTCACGTTACCAGTACATGTTAGCTACGTGATCATTGCATGATCAGCCACGTGATCAGTGCATGATAGCCACGTGATCAGTGCATGATCAGTCACGTGATACGTGTGTCATCAGCCACGTGATCAGTGCATGATATCCACGTGATCAGTGCATGATAGCCACGTGATCAGTGCATGATCAGTCATGTGATACGTGTGTGATCAGCCACGTGATCAGTGCATGATAGCCACGTGAACAGTGCATGATCAGTCACGTGAAAAGTGCATGATCAGTCATGTGATGAGTGGGTGATCATTTACGTGATCAGTGCATGATCAGTCACTTGACCAGTACATGTTAGCTACGTGATCATTGCATGATCAGCCACGTGATCAGTGCATGATAGCCACGTGATCAGTGCATGATCAGTCACGTGATACGTGTGTCATCAGCCACGTGATCAGTGCATGATATCCACGTTATCAGTGCATGATAGCCACGTGATCAGTGCATGACCAGGCACGTGATCAGTGTATGATCAGCCACGTGATCAGTGCATGATAGGCATGTGATCAGTGCATGATCAGTCAGTTGAACAGTGCATGATCAGCCACGTGATCAGTGCGTGATCAATTACGTGATCAGTGCATGATCAGTCACTTGACCAGTACATGGTAGCTATGTGATCATTGTATGAGCAGCCAGGTAAGCTGTGCATGATAGCCACGTGAGCAGTGCATGATCAGTCACGTGATCAGTGCATGATCAGTCACGTGATTAGTGCATGGTCAATTACATTACCATTGCATGATCAGTCACGTGACCAGTACATGTTAGCTACGTGAACATTGCAGGATCAGCCACGTGAGCACTGCATGATAGACACGTGATCACTGCATTATCACACACGTGAACAGTGTATGATCAGCCACGTAATCAGTGCATGATACCTACGTGATCAGTTTATGATTAGTCCCGGGACCTGTGCATGACAGCCACGTAATCAGTGCATGATATCCACGCGAACAGTGAATTATAGCCACGTGATCAGTTCATGATTAGTCACGTGATCTGTGCATGACCAGGCACTTGAACAGTGTATGATCAGCCACGTGATCAGTGCCTTATAGCCACGTGATCAATGCATGATCAGTCAAGTGATCAGTGTGTGAACAGTCTCGTGATCAGTGCATGATCAGTCACGTGACCAGTATATGATCAGTCACGTGAAGAGTGCATGATCATTTACCTGATCTGTGCATGATCAGTCATGTGACCAGTACATGGTAGCTACGTGATCATTGCATGATCAGCCACGTGAGCCGTGCATGATAGCCACGAGATCAGTGCATGATCAGTCACGTGATCAGTGCATGATCAGTCACGTAATCTGTGCATGACCAGGCACGTGATCAGTGTATGACCAGCCAAGTGATCAGTGCATGATAGCCACGTGATCAGTGCATGATCAGTCACTTGATCAGTGCATTATCAGTCACGTGATCAGTGCATGATCAGTCATGTGACCAGTACATGGTTGCTATATGATCATTGCATGATCAGCCCCGTGAGCAGTGCATGATAGCCACGTGATCAGTGCATGATCAGTTTCTGGAGCAAAGTATGATCAGCCACTTGATCAGTGTATGATAGCCACGTGATCACTGCATGAACAATCACGTGATCAGTGTATGATCAGCCACGAGAACAGTGCATGCTCCGTCACGTGATCAGGGCCTGCTGAGCTGCGTGATTACTGTCTGCTCATCTGCTTGACAATTGCCAGCTGAGCTGCACGATTCCTGCCTGTCATCTCCTTGACAATTGCCACCTGTGCTGCGTAATTCCTGACTGCTCATCTACTTGATTATTGCCAGCTGAGAAGCATGATTTCTCAGAGCTGAGTTCCATGATAATTGCCTGCTGACTGATTCCTGCCTATTCAGCTCTTTTTTCATTGCCTCCAGAGGCACATGATCAGTATATGACACCAAACACGATCAGCACATGATCAGTCACATGATCAATGCATGATAAGCCAGGTGATCAGTGCATGATCAATTACGTGATCAGTGCATGATCAGTCATGTGACCAGTACATGGTAGCTGCGTGATCATTGCATGATAAGCCAAGTGAGCAGTGCATGATAGCCACGTGATCAGTGCATGATCAGTCACGTGATCAGTGCATGATCAGTCACGTGATCAGTGCATGATCAATTACGTGATCATTGCATGATCAGCCACGTGATCTGTGCATGATAGCCACGTGATCAGTGCATGATAGCCACGTGATCAGTGCATGATAGCCACGTTATCAATTCATGAGTTGTCACGTGATCTTTGCATGACCAGGCACGTGATCAGTGTATGATCAGCCACGTGATCAGTGCATGATAGCCACGTGATCAGTGCATGATCAGTCATGTGAACAGTGCATGATCAGTCACGTGATCAGTGTATGATCACCCAAGTGATCAATGCATGATCAATTACATGATCAGTGCATGATCAGTCATGTGACCAGTACATGGTAGCTATGTGATCATTGTATGATCAGCCACGTAAGCTGTGCATGATAGCCACGTGATCAGTGCATGATCAGACACGTGATCAGTGCATGAACAATCACGGTATCAGTTCATGATCAATTACGTTACCATTGCATGATCAGTCACGTGACCAGTACATGTTAGCTACGTGATCATTGCAGGATCAGCCACGTGAGCACTGCATGATAGACACGTGATCAGTGCATGATCAGCTACGTGAGCAGTGTATGATCAGCCACGTGATCAGTTTCTGATCAGACACATGAACAGTGTATGATCAGCCACGTGATCAGTGAATTATAGCCACGTGATCAGTTCATGATTAGTCACGTGATCTGTGCATGACCAGGCACGTGAACAGTGTATGATCAGCCACGTGATCAGTGCAGTATAGCCACGTGATCAGTGCATGATCAGCCACGTCATCAGTGCATGATAGGCTCGTGATCAGTGCACACAATTACGTGATCAGTGCATGTGCAATCACGTGATCAGTGCATGAGAGCCACGTGATCAGTGCATGATCAGTCACGTGATAGGTGTGTGATCATCCATGTGAACAGTGCATGCTCCGTCACGTGATCAGGGCCTGCTGAGCTGCGTGATTACTGTCTGCTCATCTGCTTGACAATTGCCAGCTGAGCTGCACGATTCCTGCCTGTCATCTCCTTGACAATTGCCACCTGTGCTGCGTAATTCCTGCCTGCTCATCTACTTGATTATTGCCAGCTGAGCAGCATGATTTCTCAGAGCTGAGTTCCATGATTATTGCCTGCTGCCTGATTCCTGCCTACTCAGCTCTTTGTTCATTGCCTCCAGAGGCACATGATCAGTGTATGACACCAAACATGATCAGAACAGGATTAGTCACATGATCAATGCATGAAAAACCAGGTGATCAGTGCATGATCAATTACGTGATCAGTGCATGATCAGTCAGGTGACCAGTATATGGTAGCTGCGTGATCATTGCATGATCAGTCACGTGATCGGTGCATGATCAGCCACGTGATCAGTGCATGATCAATTATGTGATCACTGCATGATCAGTCACGTGACCAGTACATGGTAGCTACGTGATCATTGCATGATCAGCCACGTGATCAGTGCATGATAGCCATGTGATCAGTGCATGATAGCCACGTGATCAGTGCGTGATCAGTCACGTGATACGTGTGTGATCAGCCACATGATCAGTGCATGATAGCCACTTGAACAGTGCATGATCAGTCACGTGAACAGTGCATGATCAGTCATGTGATGAGTGTATGATCAGCCACGTGATCAGTGCATGATCAATTACGTGATCACTGCATGATCAGTCACGTGACCAGTACATGGTAGCTATGTGATCATTGTATGGTCAGCCACGTAAGCAGTGCATGATAGCCACGTGATCAGTGCATGATGAGTCACGTGATCAGTGCATGATCAGTCACGTGATCAGTGCATGAACAATTATGTTACCATTGAATGATGAGTCACGTGACCAGTACATGTTAGCTACGTGATCATTGCATGATCAGCCACGTGATCAGTGCATGATAGCCACGTAATCAGTGCATGATCAGTCACGTGATACGTGTGTCATCAGCCACGTGATCAGTGCATGATATCCACGTGATCAGTGCATGATAGCCACGTGATCACTTCATGATTAGTCACGTGATCTGTGCATGACCAGGCACGTGATCAGTGTATGATCAGCCACGTGATCAGTGCATGATAGGCATGTGATCAGTGCATGATCAGTCAGTTGAACAGTGCATGATCAGTCACGTGATCAGTGTACGATCTGCCACGTGATCAGTGCATAATCAATTACGTGATCAGTGCATGATCAGTCACGTGACCAGTACATGGTACCTATGTGATCATTGTATGAGCAGCCAGGTAAGCTGTGCATGATAGCCACGTGAGCAGTGCATGATCAGTCACGTGATCAGTGCATGATCAGTCACGTGATTAGTGCATGGTCAATTACATTACCATTGCATGATCAGTCACGTGACTAGTACATGTTAGCTACATGAACATTGCAGGATCAACCACGTGAGCACTGCATGATAGACACGTGATCACTGCATTATCAGTCACGTGATCAGTGTATGATCAGCCACGTGATCAGTGCATGATCAATTACGTGATCATTGCATGATCAGCCACGTGAGCCGTGCATGATAGCCACGAGATCAGTGCATGATCAGTCACGAGATCAGTGCATGATCAGTCACGTGAACAGTGCATGATAAGTCACCTGATCAGTGCATGATCAATTACGTGATCAGTGCATGATCACTCACGTGACCAGTACATGGTAGCTACGTGATCATTGCATGATCAGCCACGTGAGCAGTGCATGATAGCCACGTGATCAGTGCATGATCAGTTTCGGGAGCAGAGTATGATCAGCCACTTGATCAGTGCATGATAGCCACGTGATCACTGCATGATCTGTCACATGATCAGTGTATGATCGTCCACGTGTTCAGTGCATGGGCAGTCATGTGATCAGTGCATGATATAGACGTGATCAATGCATGATCAGTCTTGTGATCAGTGTATGATCAACCACGTGATCAGTGCACGATAGCCAGGTAATGAGTGCATGATAGCCAGATGATCAGTGCATTATCAGTCACATTATCAGGGTATGATCAGCCAAGTAATCAGTGCATGATAGCCAAATGATCAGTGCATGATCAGTCACGTGATCAGTGTATGATCATCCACGTGATCAGTGCATGTGGAGTCATGTAATCAATGCATGATAGCGCCGTGATCAGTGCACGATCAGTCCCGTGATGAGTGTATGATCAGCCAAGTGATCAGTGCATGTGGAGTCATGTAATCAATGCATGATAGCGCCGTGATCAGTGCACGATCAATCCCATGATGAGTGTATGATCAGCCAAGTGATCAGTGCAAGATAGCTACGTGATCAGTGCATGATCAGTCACATGATCAGTGCATGATCAGCCACGTCATCTGTGCATGATAGCCACGTGATGAGTGCATACAATTACATGATCAGTGCATGTGCAATCACGTGATCAGTGCATGAGAGCCACGTGATCAGTGGATGATCAGTCACGTGATAGGTATGTGATCAGCCACGTGAACAGTGCATGCTCCGTCACGTGGTCAGGGCCTGCTGAGCTGCGTGATTCCTGTCTGCTCATCTGCTTGACAATTGCCAGCTGAGCTGCACGATTCCTGCCTGTCATCTCCTTGACAATTGCCACCGGTGCTGCGTAATTCCTGCCTGCTCATCTACTTGATTATTGCCAGCTGAGCAGCATGATTTCTCAGAGCTGAGTTCCATGATTATTGCCTGCTCACTGATTCCTGCCTACTCAGCTCTTTGTTCATTGCCTCCAGAGGCACATGATCAGTGTATGAAACCAAACATGATCAGCACAGGATCAGTCACATGATCAATGCATGATAAGCCAGGTGATCAGTGCATGATCAATTACGTGATCAGTGCATGATCAGTAATGTGACCAGTACATGGTAGCTGCGTGATCATTGCATGATCAGCCACTGGAGCAGTGCATGATAGCCACGTGATCAGTGCATGATCAGTCATGTGATCAGTGCATGATCAGCCACGTGATCAGTGCATGATCAATTACGTGATCAGTGCATGATCAGTCACATGACCAGTACATGGTAGCTACGTTATCATTGCATGATCAGCCACGTGATCAGTGCATGATAGCCACGTGATCAGTGCATGATAGCCACGTGATGAGTGCATGATCAGTCACGTGATCAGGGCATGATCAGTCACGTGATCAGTGCATGATCAATTACGTTACCATTGCATGATCAGTCACGTGACCAGTACATGGTAGCTATGTGATCATTGTATGATCAGCCACGTAAGCAGTGCATGATAGCCACGTGATCAGTGTATGATCAGCCACGTGATCAGTGCATGATCAATTACGTTACCATGGCGTGATCAGTCACATGACCAGTACATGTTAGCTACGTGATCATTGCAGGATCAGCCACGTGAGCACTGAATGATAGACACGTGACCAGTGCATGATCAGCTACGTGAGCAGTGTATGATCAGCCACTTGATCAGTGCATGATCAGACACGTGAACAGTGTATGATCAGCCACGTGATCAGTGCATGATACCTACGTGATCAGTTTCATGATTAGTCACGTGATCATTGCATGATCAGCCACGTTAGCAGTGCATGATAGTCACGTGATCAGTGCATGATCAGTCACATGTTCAGTGCGGGATCAGTCACGTGAACAGTGCATGATAAGTCACCTGATCAGTGCATGATGAATTACGTGATCAGGGCATGATCACTCACGTGACCAGTACATGGTAGCTACGTGATCATTTCATGATCAGCCACGTGAGCACTGAATGATAGACACGTGACCAGTGCATGATCAGCTACGTGAGCAGTGTATGATCAGCCACTTGATCAGTGCATGACCAGGCACGTGATCAGTGTATGACCAGCCAAGTTACCAGTGCATGATAGCCACCTGATCAGTGCATGATCAGTAACGTGAACAGTGTATGATCAGCCACATGATCAGTGCATGATCAGTTACGTGAGCAGTGTATGACCAGCCACGTGATCAGTGCATGGTCAGACACATGAACAGTGTATGATCAGGCACGTGATCATTGCATGATATCCAAGTGATCAGTGCATAATCAATCACGTGTTCAGTGTATGATCAGCCACGTGAACAGTGCATGCACAGTCACGTGATCTGTGCATGACCAGGCACGTGATCAGTGTATGACTAGCCAAGTTACCAGTGCATGATAGCCACCTGATCAGTGCATGATCAGTAACGTGAACAGTGTATGATCAGCCACGTGATCAGTGCATGATACCTACGTGATCAGTTCATGATTAGTCACGTGATCTGTGCATGACAGGCACGTAATCAGTGCATGATATCCACGTGATCAGTGAATTATAGCCACGTGATCAGTTCATGATTATTCACGTGATCTGTGCATGACCAGGCACGTGAACAGTGTATGATCAGCCACGTGATCAGTGCATTATAGCCACGTGATCATTGCATGATCAGTCAAGTGATCAGTGCATGATCAGTCACGTAATCTGTGCATGACCAGGCACGTGATCAGTGTATGACCAGCCAAGTGATCAGTGCATGATCAGCCACGTGAACAGTACATGGTTGCTACGTGGTCATTGCATGATCAGCCACGTGAGCAGAGCATGATAGCCACGTGATCAGTGCTTGATCAGTCACGTGAACAGTGCATGATCATTTACGTGATCTGTGCATGATCAGTCACATGACCAGTATATGGTAGCTAAGTGATCATTGCATGACCAGCCATGTGAGCAGTGCATGATACCCATGTGATGTGTGCATGATCAGTTAGGTGAGCAGAGTATGTTCAGCCACGTGATCAGTGCATGATCAGTCACGTGATCAGTGCATGATCAATTATGTTACCATTGCATGATCAGTCACGTGACCAGTACATGGTAGCTATGTGATCATTGCATGACCAGCCACGTGAGCAGTGCATGATACCCATGTGATGTGTGCATGATCAGTTAGGTGAGCAGAGTATGTTCAGCCACGTGATCAGGGCATGATCAGTCACGTGATCAGTGCATGATCAATTACGTTACCATTGCATGATCAGTCACGTGACCAGTACATGGTAGCTATGTGATCATTGCATGACCAGCCACGTGAGCAGTGCATGATACCCATGTGATGTGTGCATGATCAGTTAGGTGAGCAGAGTATGTTCAGCCACGTGATCAGGGCATGATCAGTCACGTGATCAGTGCATGATCAATTACGTTACCATTGCATGATCAGTCACGTGACCAGTACATGGTAGCTATGTGATCATTGTATGATCAGCCACGTAAGCAGTGCATGATAGCCACGTGATCAGTGTATGATCAGCCACGTGATCAGTGCATGATCAATTACGTGATCAGTGCATGATCAGTCACGTGACCAGTACATGGTAGCTCTTGATCATTGTATGATCAGCCACGTTAGCAGTGCATGATAGCCACGTGATCAGTGCATGATCAGTCACGTGATCAGGGCATGATCACTCACGTGATCAGTGCATGATCAATTACGTTACCATGGCGTAATCAGTCACATGACCAGTACATGTTAGCTACGTGATCATTGCAGGATCAGCCACGTGAGCACTGAATGATAGACACGTGACCAGTGCATGATCAGCTACGTGAGCAGTGTATGATCAGCCACTTGATCAGTGCATGATCAGACACGTGAACAGTGTATGATCAGCCACGTGATCAGTGCATGATACCTACGTGATCAGTTCATGATCAGTCACGTGATCTGTGCATGACCAGGCACGTGAACAGTGTATGATCCGCCACGTGATCAGTGCATGATCAATTACGTGATCAGTGCATGATCAGTCACGTGACCAGTACATGGTAGCTATATGATCATTGTATGATCAGCCACATAAGCAGTGCATGATAGCCACGTGAGCAGTGCATGATGAGTCACGTGATCAGTGCATGATCAGTCACGTGATCAGTGCATGAACAATTACGTTACCATTGCATGATCAGTCACGTTACCAGTACATGTTAGCTACGTGATCATTGCATGATCAGCCACGTGATCAGTGCATGATAGCCACGTGATCAGTGCATGATCAGTCACGTGATACGTGTGTCATCAGCCACGTGATCAGTGCATGATATCCACGTGATCAGTGCATGATAGCCACGTGATCAGTGCATGATCAGTCATGTGATACGTGTGTGATCAGCCACGTGATCAGTGCATGATAGCCACGTGAACAGTGCATGATCAGTCACGTGAACAGTGCATGATCAGTCATGTGATGAGTGGGTGATCATTTACGTGATCAGTGCATGATCAGTCACTTGACCAGTACATGTTAGCTACGTGATCATTGCATGATCAGCCACGTGATCAGTGCATGATAGCCACGTGATCAGTGCATGATCAGTCACGTGATACGTGTGTCATCAGCCACGTGATCAGTGCATGATATCCACGTTATCAGTGCATGATAGCCACGTGATCAGTGCATGACCAGGCACGTGATCAGTGTATGATCAGCCACGTGATCAGTGCATGATAGGCATGTGATCAGTGCATGATCAGTCAGTTGAACAGTGCATGATCAGCCACGTGATCAGTGCGTGATCAATTACGTGATCAGTGCATGATCAGTCACTTGACCAGTACATGGTAGCTATGTGATCATTGTATGAGCAGCCAGGTAAGCTGTGCATGATAGCCACGTGAGCAGTGCATGATCAGTCACGTGATCAGTGCATGATCAGTCACGTGATTAGTGCATGGTCAATTACATTACCATTGCATGATCAGTCACGTGACCAGTACATGTTAGCTACGTGAACATTGCAGGATCAGCCACGTGAGCACTGCATGATAGACACGTGATCACTGCATTATCACACACGTGAACAGTGTATGATCAGCCACGTAATCAGTGCATGATACCTACGTGATCAGTTTATGATTAGTCCCGGGACCTGTGCATGACAGCCACGTAATCAGTGCATGATATCCACGCGAACAGTGAATTATAGCCACGTGATCAGTTCATGATTAGTCACGTGATCTGTGCATGACCAGGCACTTGAACAGTGTATGATCAGCCACGTGATCAGTGCCTTATAGCCACGTGATCAATGCATGATCAGTCAAGTGATCAGTGTGTGAACAGTCTCGTGATCAGTGCATGATCAGTCACGTGACCAGTATATGATCAGTCACGTGAAGAGTGCATGATCATTTACCTGATCTGTGCATGATCAGTCATGTGACCAGTACATGGTAGCTACGTGATCATTGCATGATCAGCCACGTGAGCCGTGCATGATAGCCACGAGATCAGTGCATGATCAGTCACGTGATCAGTGCATGATCAGTCACGTAATCTGTGCATGACCAGGCACGTGATCAGTGTATGACCAGCCAAGTGATCAGTGCATGATAGCCACGTGATCAGTGCATGATCAGTCACTTGATCAGTGCATTATCAGTCACGTGATCAGTGCATGATCAGTCATGTGACCAGTACATGGTTGCTATATGATCATTGCATGATCAGCCCCGTGAGCAGTGCATGATAGCCACGTGATCAGTGCATGATCAGTTTCTGGAGCAAAGTATGATCAGCCACTTGATCAGTGTATGATAGCCACGTGATCACTGCATGAACAATCACGTGATCAGTGTATGATCAGCCACGAGAACAGTGCATGCTCCGTCACGTGATCAGGGCCTGCTGAGCTGCGTGATTACTGTCTGCTCATCTGCTTGACAATTGCCAGCTGAGCTGCACGATTCCTGCCTGTCATCTCCTTGACAATTGCCACCTGTGCTGCGTAATTCCTGACTGCTCATCTACTTGATTATTGCCAGCTGAGAAGCATGATTTCTCAGAGCTGAGTTCCATGATAATTGCCTGCTGACTGATTCCTGCCTATTCAGCTCTTTTTTCATTGCCTCCAGAGGCACATGATCAGTATATGACACCAAACACGATCAGCACATGATCAGTCACATGATCAATGCATGATAAGCCAGGTGATCAGTGCATGATCAATTACGTGATCAGTGCATGATCAGTCATGTGACCAGTACATGGTAGCTGCGTGATCATTGCATGATAAGCCAAGTGAGCAGTGCATGATAGCCACGTGATCAGTGCATGATCAGTCACGTGATCAGTGCATGATCAGTCACGTGATCAGTGCATGATCAATTACGTGATCATTGCATGATCAGCCACGTGATCTGTGCATGATAGCCACGTGATCAGTGCATGATAGCCACGTGATCAGTGCATGATAGCCACGTTATCAATTCATGAGTTGTCACGTGATCTTTGCATGACCAGGCACGTGATCAGTGTATGATCAGCCACGTGATCAGTGCATGATAGCCACGTGATCAGTGCATGATCAGTCATGTGAACAGTGCATGATCAGTCACGTGATCAGTGTATGATCACCCAAGTGATCAATGCATGATCAATTACATGATCAGTGCATGATCAGTCATGTGACCAGTACATGGTAGCTATGTGATCATTGTATGATCAGCCACGTAAGCTGTGCATGATAGCCACGTGATCAGTGCATGATCAGACACGTGATCAGTGCATGAACAATCACGGTATCAGTTCATGATCAATTACGTTACCATTGCATGATCAGTCACGTGACCAGTACATGTTAGCTACGTGATCATTGCAGGATCAGCCACGTGAGCACTGCATGATAGACACGTGATCAGTGCATGATCAGCTACGTGAGCAGTGTATGATCAGCCACGTGATCAGTTTCTGATCAGACACATGAACAGTGTATGATCAGCCACGTGATCAGTGAATTATAGCCACGTGATCAGTTCATGATTAGTCACGTGATCTGTGCATGACCAGGCACGTGAACAGTGTATGATCAGCCACGTGATCAGTGCAGTATAGCCACGTGATCAGTGCATGATCAGCCACGTCATCAGTGCATGATAGGCTCGTGATCAGTGCACACAATTACGTGATCAGTGCATGTGCAATCACGTGATCAGTGCATGAGAGCCACGTGATCAGTGCATGATCAGTCACGTGATAGGTGTGTGATCATCCATGTGAACAGTGCATGCTCCGTCACGTGATCAGGGCCTGCTGAGCTGCGTGATTACTGTCTGCTCATCTGCTTGACAATTGCCAGCTGAGCTGCACGATTCCTGCCTGTCATCTCCTTGACAATTGCCACCTGTGCTGCGTAATTCCTGCCTGCTCATCTACTTGATTATTGCCAGCTGAGCAGCATGATTTCTCAGAGCTGAGTTCCATGATTATTGCCTGCTGCCTGATTCCTGCCTACTCAGCTCTTTGTTCATTGCCTCCAGAGGCACATGATCAGTGTATGACACCAAACATGATCAGAACAGGATTAGTCACATGATCAATGCATGAAAAACCAGGTGATCAGTGCATGATCAATTACGTGATCAGTGCATGATCAGTCAGGTGACCAGTATATGGTAGCTGCGTGATCATTGCATGATCAGTCACGTGATCGGTGCATGATCAGCCACGTGATCAGTGCATGATCAATTATGTGATCACTGCATGATCAGTCACGTGACCAGTACATGGTAGCTACGTGATCATTGCATGATCAGCCACGTGATCGGTGCATGATCAGCCACGTGATCAGTGCATGATCAATTATGTGATCACTGCATGATCAGTCACGTGACCAGTACATGGTAGCTATGTGATCATTGCATGACCAGCCACGTGAGCAGTGCATGATACCCATGTGATGTGTGCATGATCAGTTAGGTGAGCAGAGTATGTTCAGCCACGTGATCAGGGCATGATCAGTCACGTGATCAGTGCATGATCAATTACGTTACCATTGCATGATCAGTCACGTGACCAGTACATGGTAGCTATGTGATCATTGCATGACCAGCCACGTGAGCAGTGCATGATACCCATGTGATGTGTGCATGATCAGTTAGGTGAGCAGAGTATGTTCAGCCACGTGATCAGGGCATGATCAGTCACGTGATCAGTGCATGATCAATTACGTTACCATTGCATGATCAGTCACGTGACCAGTACATGGTAGCTATGTGATCATTGTATGATCAGCCACGTAAGCAGTGCATGATAGCCACGTGATCAGTGTATGATCAGCCACGTGATCAGTGCATGATCAATTACGTGATCAGTGCATGATCAGTCACGTGACCAGTACATGGTAGCTCTTGATCATTGTATGATCAGCCACGTTAGCAGTGCATGATAGCCACGTGATCAGTGCATGATCAGTCACGTGATCAGGGCATGATCACTCACGTGATCAGTGCATGATCAATTACGTTACCATGGCGTAATCAGTCACATGACCAGTACATGTTAGCTACGTGATCATTGCAGGATCAGCCACGTGAGCACTGAATGATAGACACGTGACCAGTGCATGATCAGCTACGTGAGCAGTGTATGATCAGCCACTTGATCAGTGCATGATCAGACACGTGAACAGTGTATGATCAGCCACGTGATCAGTGCATGATACCTACGTGATCAGTTCATGATCAGTCACGTGATCTGTGCATGACCAGGCACGTGAACAGTGTATGATCCGCCACGTGATCAGTGCATGATCAATTACGTGATCAGTGCATGATCAGTCACGTGACCAGTACATGGTAGCTATATGATCATTGTATGATCAGCCACATAAGCAGTGCATGATAGCCACGTGAGCAGTGCATGATGAGTCACGTGATCAGTGCATGATCAGTCACGTGATCAGTGCATGAACAATTACGTTACCATTGCATGATCAGTCACGTTACCAGTACATGTTAGCTACGTGATCATTGCATGATCAGCCACGTGATCAGTGCATGATAGCCACGTGATCAGTGCATGATCAGTCACGTGATACGTGTGTCATCAGCCACGTGATCAGTGCATGATATCCACGTGATCAGTGCATGATAGCCACGTGATCAGTGCATGATCAGTCATGTGATACGTGTGTGATCAGCCACGTGATCAGTGCATGATAGCCACGTGAACAGTGCATGATCAGTCACGTGAACAGTGCATGATCAGTCATGTGATGAGTGGGTGATCATTTACGTGATCAGTGCATGATCAGTCACTTGACCAGTACATGTTAGCTACGTGATCATTGCATGATCAGCCACGTGATCAGTGCATGATCAGTCACGTGATTAGTGCATGGTCAATTACATTACCATTGCATGATCAGTCACGTGACCAGTACATGTTAGCTACGTGAACATTGCAGGATCAGCCACGTGAGCACTGCATGATAGACACGTGATCACTGCATTATCACACACGTGAACAGTGTATGATCAGCCACGTAATCAGTGCATGATACCTACGTGATCAGTTTATGATTAGTCCCGGGACCTGTGCATGACAGCCACGTAATCAGTGCATGATATCCACGCGAACAGTGAATTATAGCCACGTGATCAGTTCATGATTAGTCACGTGATCTGTGCATGACCAGGCACTTGAACAGTGTATGATCAGCCACGTGATCAGTGCCTTATAGCCACGTGATCAATGCATGATCAGTCAAGTGATCAGTGTGTGAACAGTCTCGTGATCAGTGCATGATCAGTCACGTGACCAGTATATGATCAGTCACGTGAAGAGTGCATGATCATTTACCTGATCTGTGCATGATCAGTCATGTGACCAGTACATGGTAGCTACGTGATCATTGCATGATCAGCCACGTGAGCCGTGCATGATAGCCACGAGATCAGTGCATGATCAGTCACGTGATCAGTGCATGATCAGTCACGTAATCTGTGCATGACCAGGCACGTGATCAGTGTATGACCAGCCAAGTGATCAGTGCATGATAGCCACGTGATCAGTGCATGATCAGTCACTTGATCAGTGCATTATCAGTCACGTGATCAGTGCATGATCAGTCATGTGACCAGTACATGGTTGCTATATGATCATTGCATGATCAGCCCCGTGAGCAGTGCATGATAGCCACGTGATCAGTGCATGATCAGTTTCTGGAGCAAAGTATGATCAGCCACTTGATCAGTGTATGATAGCCACGTGATCACTGCATGAACAATCACGTGATCAGTGTATGATCAGCCACGAGAACAGTGCATGCTCCGTCACGTGATCAGGGCCTGCTGAGCTGCGTGATTACTGTCTGCTCATCTGCTTGACAATTGCCAGCTGAGCTGCACGATTCCTGCCTGTCATCTCCTTGACAATTGCCACCTGTGCTGCGTAATTCCTGACTGCTCATCTACTTGATTATTGCCAGCTGAGAAGCATGATTTCTCAGAGCTGAGTTCCATGATAATTGCCTGCTGACTGATTCCTGCCTATTCAGCTCTTTTTTCATTGCCTCCAGAGGCACATGATCAGTATATGACACCAAACACGATCAGCACATGATCAGTCACATGATCAATGCATGATAAGCCAGGTGATCAGTGCATGATCAATTACGTGATCAGTGCATGATCAGTCATGTGACCAGTACATGGTAGCTGCGTGATCATTGCATGATAAGCCAAGTGAGCAGTGCATGATAGCCACGTGATCAGTGCATGATCAGTCACGTGATCAGTGCATGATCAGTCACGTGATCAGTGCATGATCAATTACGTGATCATTGCATGATCAGCCACGTGATCTGTGCATGATAGCCACGTGATCAGTGCATGATAGCCACGTGATCAGTGCATGATAGCCACGTTATCAATTCATGGGTTGTCACGTGATCTTTGCATGACCAGGCACGTGATCAGTGTATGATCAGCCACGTGATCAGTGCATGATAGCCACGTGATCAGTGCATGATCAGTCATGTGAACAGTGCATGATCAGTCACGTGATCAGTGTATGATCACCCAAGTGATCAATGCATGATCAATTACATGATCAGTGCATGATCAGTCATGTGACCAGTACATGGTAGCTATGTGATCATTGTATGATCAGCCACGTAAGCTGTGCATGATAGCCACGTGATCAGTGCATGATCAGACACGTGATCAGTGCATGAACAATCACGGTATCAGTTCATGATCAATTACGTTACCATTGCATGATCAGTCACGTGACCAGTACATGTTAGCTACGTGATCATTGCAGGATCAGCCACGTGAGCACTGCATGATAGACACGTGATCAGTGCATGATCAGCTACGTGAGCAGTGTATGATCAGCCACGTGATCAGTTTCTGATCAGACACATGAACAGTGTATGATCAGCCACGTGATCAGTGAATTATAGCCACGTGATCAGTTCATGATTAGTCACGTGATCTGTGCATGACCAGGCACGTGAACAGTGTATGATCAGCCACGTGATCAGTGCAGTATAGCCACGTGATCAGTGCATGATCAGCCACGTCATCAGTGCATGATAGGCTCGTGATCAGTGCACACAATTACGTGATCAGTGCATGTGCAATCACGTGATCAGTGCATGAGAGCCACGTGATCAGTGCATGATCAGTCACGTGATAGGTGTGTGATCATCCATGTGAACAGTGCATGCTCCGTCACGTGATCAGGGCCTGCTGAGCTGCGTGATTACTGTCTGCTCATCTGCTTGACAATTGCCAGCTGAGCTGCACGATTCCTGCCTGTCATCTCCTTGACAATTGCCACCTGTGCTGCGTAATTCCTGCCTGCTCATCTACTTGATTATTGCCAGCTGAGCAGCATGATTTCTCAGAGCTGAGTTCCATGATTATTGCCTGCTGCCTGATTCCTGCCTACTCAGCTCTTTGTTCATTGCCTCCAGAGGCACATGATCAGTGTATGACACCAAACATGATCAGAACAGGATTAGTCACATGATCAATGCATGAAAAACCAGGTGATCAGTGCATGATCAATTACGTGATCAGTGCATGATCAGTCAGGTGACCAGTATATGGTAGCTGCGTGATCATTGCATGATCAGTCACGTGATCGGTGCATGATCAGCCACGTGATCAGTGCATGATCAATTATGTGATCACTGCATGATCAGTCACGTGACCAGTACATGGTAGCTACGTGATCATTGCATGATCAGCCACGTGATCAGTGCATGATAGCCATGTGATCAGTGCATGATAGCCACGTGATCAGTGCGTGATCAGTCACGTGATACGTGTGTGATCAGCCACATGATCAGTGCATGATAGCCACTTGAACAGTGCATGATCAGTCACGTGAACAGTGCATGATCAGTCATGTGATGAGTGTATGATCAGCCACGTGATCAGTGCATGATCAATTACGTGATCACTGCATGATCAGTCACGTGACCAGTACATGGTAGCTATGTGATCATTGTATGGTCAGCCACGTAAGCAGTGCATGATAGCCACGTGATCAGTGCATGATGAGTCACGTGATCAGTGCATGATCAGTCACGTGATCAGTGCATGAACAATTATGTTACCATTGAATGATGAGTCACGTGACCAGTACATGTTAGCTACGTGATCATTGCATGATCAGCCACGTGATCAGTGCATGATAGCCACGTAATCAGTGCATGATCAGTCACGTGATACGTGTGTCATCAGCCACGTGATCAGTGCATGATATCCACGTGATCAGTGCATGATAGCCACGTGATCACTTCATGATTAGTCACGTGATCTGTGCATGACCAGGCACGTGATCAGTGTATGATCAGCCACGTGATCAGTGCATGATAGGCATGTGATCAGTGCATGATCAGTCAGTTGAACAGTGCATGATCAGTCACGTGATCAGTGTACGATCTGCCACGTGATCAGTGCATAATCAATTACGTGATCAGTGCATGATCAGTCACGTGACCAGTACATGGTACCTATGTGATCATTGTATGAGCAGCCAGGTAAGCTGTGCATGATAGCCACGTGAGCAGTGCATGATCAGTCACGTGATCAGTGCATGATCAGTCACGTGATTAGTGCATGGTCAATTACATTACCATTGCATGATCAGTCACGTGACTAGTACATGTTAGCTACATGAACATTGCAGGATCAACCACGTGAGCACTGCATGATAGACACGTGATCACTGCATTATCAGTCACGTGATCAGTGTATGATCAGCCACGTGATCAGTGCATGATCAATTACGTGATCATTGCATGATCAGCCACGTGAGCCGTGCATGATAGCCACGAGATCAGTGCATGATCAGTCACGAGATCAGTGCATGATCAGTCACGTGAACAGTGCATGATAAGTCACCTGATCAGTGCATGATCAATTACGTGATCAGTGCATGATCACTCACGTGACCAGTACATGGTAGCTACGTGATCATTGCATGATCAGCCACGTGAGCAGTGCATGATAGCCACGTGATCAGTGCATGATCAGTTTCGGGAGCAGAGTATGATCAGCCACTTGATCAGTGCATGATAGCCACGTGATCACTGCATGATCTGTCACATGATCAGTGTATGATCGTCCACGTGTTCAGTGCATGGGCAGTCATGTGATCAGTGCATGATATAGACGTGATCAATGCATGATCAGTCTTGTGATCAGTGTATGATCAACCACGTGATCAGTGCACGATAAGCCAGGTAATGAGTGCATGATAGCCAGATGATCAGTGCATTATCAGTCACATTATCAGGGTATGATCAGCCAAGTAATCAGTGCATGATAGCCAAATGATCAGTGCATGATCAGTCACGTGATCAGTGTATGATCATCCACGTGATCAGTGCATGTGAGTCATGTAATCAATGCATGATAGCGCCGTGATCAGTGCACGATCAGTCCCGTGATGAGTGTATGATCAGCCAAGTGATCAGTGCATGTGGAGTCATGTAATCAATGCATGATAGCGCCGTGATCAGTGCACGATCAATCCCATGATGAGTGTATGATCAGCCAAGTGATCAGTGCAAGATAGCTACGTGATCAGTGCATGATCAGTCACATGATCAGTGCATGATCAGCCACGTCATCTGTGCATGATAGCCACGTGATGAGTGCATACAATTACATGATCAGTGCATGTGCAATCACGTGATCAGTGCATGAGAGCCACGTGATCAGTGGATGATCAGTCACGTGATAGGTATGTGATCAGCCACGTGAACAGTGCATGCTCCGTCACGTGGTCAGGGCCTGCTGAGCTGCGTGATTCCTGTCTGCTCATCTGCTTGACAATTGCCAGCTGAGCTGCACGATTCCTGCCTGTCATCTCCTTGACAATTGCCACCGGTGCTGCGTAATTCCTGCCTGCTCATCTACTTGATTATTGCCAGCTGAGCAGCATGATTTCTCAGAGCTGAGTTCCATGATTATTGCCTGCTCACTGATTCCTGCCTACTCAGCTCTTTGTTCATTGCCTCCAGAGGCACATGATCAGTGTATGAAACCAAACATGATCAGCACAGGATCAGTCACATGATCAATGCATGATAAGCCAGGTGATCAGTGCATGATCAATTACGTGATCAGTGCATGATCAGTAATGTGACCAGTACATGGTAGCTGCGTGATCATTGCATGATCAGCCACTGGAGCAGTGCATGATAGCCACGTGATCAGTGCATGATCAGTCATGTGATCAGTGCATGATCAGCCACGTGATCAGTGCATGATCAATTACGTGATCAGTGCATGATCAGTCACATGACCAGTACATGGTAGCTACGTTATCATTGCATGATCAGCCACGTGATCAGTGCATGATAGCCACGTGATCAGTGCATGATAGCCACGTGATGAGTGCATGATCAGTCACGTGATCAGGGCATGATCAGTCACGTGATCAGTGCATGATCAATTACGTTACCATTGCATGATCAGTCACGTGACCAGTACATGGTAGCTATGTGATCATTGTATGATCAGCCACGTAAGCAGTGCAATGATAGCCACGTGATCAGTGTATGATCAGCCACGTGATCAGTGCATGATCAATTACGTTACCATGGCGTGATCAGTCACATGACCAGTACATGTTAGCTACGTGATCATTGCAGGATCAGCCACGTGAGCACTGAATGATAGACACGTGACCAGTGCATGATCAGCTACGTGAGCAGTGTATGATCAGCCACTTGATTCAGTGCATGATCAGACACGTGAACAGTGTATGATCAGCCACGTGATCAGTGCATGATACCTACGTGATCAGTTCATGATTAGTCACGTGATCATTGCATGATCAGCCACGTTAGCAGTGCATGATAGTCACGTGATCAGTGCATGATCAGTCACATGTTCAGTGCGGGATCAGTCACGTGAACAGTGCATGATAAGTCACCTGATCAGTGCATGATGAATTACGTGATCAGGGCATGATCACTTCACGTGACCAGTACATGGTAGCTACGTGATCATTTCATGATCAGCCACGTGAGCACTGAATGATAGACACGTGACCAGTGGCATGATCAGCTACGTGAGCAGTGTATGATCAGCCACTTGATCAGTGCATGACCAGGCACGTGATCAGTGTATGACCAGCCAAGTTACCAGTGCATGATAGCCACCTGATCAGTGCATGATCAGTAACGTGAACAGTGTATGATCAGCCACATGATCAGTGCATGATCAGTTACGTGAGCAGTGTATGACCAGCCACGTGATCAGTGCATGGTCAGACACATGAACAGTGTATGATCAGGCACGTGATCATTGCATGATATCCAAGTGATCAGTGCATAATCAATCACGTGTTCAGTGTATGATCAGCCACGTGAACAGTGCATGCACAGTCACGTGATCTGTGCATGACCAGGCACGTGATCAGTGTATGACTAGCCAAGTTACCAGTGCATGATAGCCACCTGATCAGTGCATGATCAGTAACGTGAACAGTGTATGATCAGCCACGTGATCAGTGCATGATACCTACGTGATCAGTTCATGATTAGTCACGTGATCTGTGCATGACAGGCACGTAATCAGTGCATGATATCCACGTGATCAGTGAATTATAGCCACGTGATCAGTTCATGATTATTCACGTGATCTGTGCATGACCAGGCACGTGAACAGTGTAATGATCAGCCACGTGATCAGTGCATTATAGCCACGTGATCATTGCATGATCAGTCAAGTGATCAGTGCATGATCAGTCACGTAATCTGTGCATGACAGGCACGTGATCAGTGTATGACCAGCCAAGTGATCAGTGCATGATCAGCCACGTGAACAAGTACATGGTTGCTACGTGGTCATTGCATGATCAGCCACGTGAGCAGAGCATGATAGCCACGTGATCAGTGCTTGATCAGTCACGTGAACGTGCATGATCATTTACGTGATCTGTGCATGATCAGTCACATGACCAGTATATGGTAGCTAAGTGATCATTGCATGACCAGCCATGTGAGCAGTGCATGATACCCATGTGATGTGTGCATGATCAGTTAGGTGAGGCAGAGTATGTTCAGCCACGTGATCAGTGCATGATCAGTCACGTGATCAGTGCATGATCAATTATGTTACCATTGCATGATCAGTCACGTGACAGTACATGGTAGCTATGTGATCATTGCATGACCAGCCACGTGAGCAGTGCATGATACCCATGTGATGTGTGCATGATCAGTTAGGTGAGCAGAGTATGTTCAGCCACGTGATCAGGGCATGATCAGTCACGTGATCAGTGCATGATCAATTACGTTACCATTGCATGATCAGTCACGTGACCAGTACATGGTAGCTATGTGATCATTGCATGACCAGCCACGTGAGCAGTGCATGATACCCATGTGATGTGTGCATGATCAGTTAGGTGAGCAGAGTATGTTCAGCCACGTGATCAGGGCATGATCAGTCACGTGATCAGTGCATGATCAATTACGTTACCATTGCATGATCAGTCACGTGACCAGTACATGGTAGCTATGTGATCATTGTATGATCAGCCACGTAAGCAGTGCATGATAGCCACGTGATCAGTGTATGATCAGCCACGTGATCAGTGCATGATCAATTACGTGATCAGTGCATGATCAGTCACGTGACCAGTACATGGTAGCTATGTGATCATTGTATGATCAGCCACGTTAGCAGTGCATGATAGCCACGTGAGCAGTGCATGATCAGTCACGTGATCCGTGCATGATCAGTTACGTGATTAGTGCATGGTCAATTACATTACCATTGCATGATCAGTCACGTGACTAGTACATGTTAGCTACGTGAACATTGCAGGATCAGCCACGTGAGCACTGCATGATAGACACGTGATCACTGCATTATCAGTCACGTGATCAGTGTATGATCAGCCACGTGATCAGTGCATGATCAGCCGCATGATCAGTGCATGATCAATTACGTGATCATTGCATGATCACCCACATGAACCGTGCATGATAGCCACGAGATCAGTGCATGATCAGTCACGTGATCAGTGCATGATCAGTCACGTGAACAGTGCATGATAAGTCACCTGATCAGTGCATGATCAATTACGTGATCAGTGCATGATCACTCACGTGACCAGTACATGGTAGCTACGTGATCATTGCATGATCAGCCACGTGAGCAGTGCATGATAGCCACGTGATCAGTGCATGATCAGTTTCGGGAGCAGAGTATGATCAGCCACTTGATCAGTGCATGATAGCCACGTGATCACTGCATGATCTGTCACATGATCAGTGTATGATCGTCCACGTGTTCAGTGCATGGGCAGTCATGTGATCAGTGCATGATATAGACGTGATCAGTGCATGATCAGTCTTGTGATCAGTGTATGATCAACCACGTGATCAGTGCACGATAGCCAGTTAATGAGTGCATGATAGCCAGATGATCAGTGCATTATCAGTCACATTATCAGGGTATGATCAGCCAAGTAATCAGTGCATGATAGCCAAATGATCAGTGCATGATCAGTCACGTGATCAGTGTATGATCATCCACGTGATCAGTGCATGTGGAGTGCATGTAATCAATGCATGATTAGCGCCGTGATCAGTGCACGATCAGTCCCGTGATGAGTGTATGATCAGCCAAGTGATCAGTGCATGTGGAGTCATGTAATCAATGCATGATAGCGCCGTGATCAGTGCACGGTCAATCCCATGATGAGTGTATGATCAGCCAAGTGATCAGTGCAAGATAGCTACGTGATCAGTGCATGATCAGTCACATGATCAGTGCATGATCAGCCACGTCATCTGTGCATGATAGCCACGTGATGAGTGCATACAATTACGTGATCAGTGCATGGTCAGACACATGAACAGTGTATGATCAGGCACGTGATCATTGCATGATATCCAAGTGATCAGTGCATAATCAATCACGTGTTCAGTGTATGATCAGCCACGTGAACAGTGCATGCACAGTCACGTGATCTGTGCATGACCAGGCACGTGATCAGTGTATGACTAGCCAAGTTACCAGTGCATGATAGCCACCTGATCAGTGCATGATCAGTAACGTGAACAGTGTATGATCAGCCACGTGATCAGTGCATGATACCTACGTGATCAGTTCATGATTAGTCACGTGATCTGTGCATGACAGGCACGTAATCAGTGCATGATATCCACGTGATCAGTGAATTATAGCCACGTGATCAGTTCATGATTATTCACGTGATCTGTGCATGACCAGGCACGTGAACAGTGTATGATCAGCCACGTGATCAGTGCATTATAGCCACGTGATCATTGCATGATCAGTCAAGTGATCAGTGCATGATCAGTCACGTAATCTGTGCATGACCAGGCACGTGATCAGTGTATGACCAGCCAAGTGATCAGTGCATGATCAGCCACGTGAACAGTACATGGTTGCTACGTGATCATTGCATGATCAGCCACGTGAGCAGAGCATGATAGCCACGTGATCAGTGCTTGATCAGTCACGTGAACAGTGCATGATCATTTACGTGATCTGTGCATGATCAGTCACATGACCAGTATATGGTAGCTAAGTGATCATTGCATGACCAGCCATGTGAGCAGTGCATGATACCCATGTGATGTGTGCATGATCAGTTAGGTGAGCAGAGTATGTTCAGCCACGTGATCAGTGCATGATCAGTCACGTGATCAGTGCATGATCAATTATGTTACCATTGCATGATCAGTCACGTGACCAGTACATGGTAGCTATGTGATCATTGCATGACCAGCCACGTGAGCAGTGCATGATACCCATGTGATGTGTGCATGATCAGTTAGGTGAGCAGAGTATGTTCAGCCACGTGATCAGTGCATGATCAGTCACGTGATCAGTGCATGATCAATTACGTTACCATTGCATGATCAGTCACGTGACCAGTACATGGTAGCTATGTGATCATTGTATGATCAGCCACGTAAGCAGTGCATGATAGCCACGTGATCAGTGTATGATCAGCCACGTGATCAGTGCATGATCAATTACGTGATCAGTGCATGATCAGTCACGTGACCAGTACATGGTAGCTATGTGATCATTGTATGATCAGCCACGTTAGCAGTGCATGATAGCCACGTGAGCAGTGCATGATCAGTCACGTGATCCGTGCATGATCAGTTACGTGATTAGTGCATGGTCAATTACATTACCATTGCATGATCAGTCACGTGACTAGTACATGTTAGCTACGTGAACATTGCAGGATCAGCCACGTGAGCACTGCATGATAGACACGTGATCACTGCATTATCAGTCACGTGATCAGTGTATGATCAGCCACGTGATCAGTGCATGATCAGCCGCATGATCAGTGCATGATCAATTACGTGATCATTGCATGATCACCCACATGAACCGTGCATGATAGCCACGAGATCAGTGCATGATCAGTCACGTGATCAGTGCATGATCAGTCACGTGAACAGTGCATGATAAGTCACCTGATCAGTGCATGATCAATTACGTGATCAGTGCATGATCACTCACGTGACCAGTACATGGTAGCTACGTGATCATTGCATGATCAGCCACGTGAGCAGTGCATGATAGCCACGTGATCAGTGCATGATCAGTTTCGGGAGCAGAGTATGATCAGCCACTTGATCAGTGCATGATAGCCACGTGATCACTGCATGATCTGTCACATGATCAGTGTATGATCGTCCACGTGTTCAGTGCATGGGCAGTCATGTGATCAGTGCATGATATAGACGTGATCAGTGCATGATCAGTCTTGTGATCAGTGTATGATCAACCACGTGATCAGTGCACGATAGCCAGTTAATGAGTGCATGATAGCCAGATGATCAGTGCATTATCAGTCACATTATCAGGGTATGATCAGCCAAGTAATCAGTGCATGATAGCCAAATGATCAGTGCATGATCAGTCACGTGATCAGTGTATGATCATCCACGTGATCAGTGCATGTGGAGTCATGTAATCAATGCATGATAGCGCCGTGATCAGTGCACGATCAGTCCCGTGATGAGTGTATGATCAGCCAAGTGATCAGTGCATGTGGAGTCATGTAATCAATGCATGATAGCGCCGTGATCAGTGCACGGTCAATCCCATGATGAGTGTATGATCAGCCAAGTGATCAGTGCAAGATAGCTACGTGATCAGTGCATGATCAGTCACATGATCAGTGCATGATCAGCCACGTCATCTGTGCATGATAGCCACGTGATGAGTGCATACAATTACGTGATCAGTGCATGGTCAGACACATGAACAGTGTATGATCAGGCACGTGATCATTGCATGATATCCAAGTGATCAGTGCATAATCAATCACGTGTTCAGTGTATGATCAGCCACGTGAACAGTGCATGCACAGTCACGTGATCTGTGCATGACCAGGCACGTGATCAGTGTATGACTAGCCAAGTTACCAGTGCATGATAGCCACCTGATCAGTGCATGATCAGTAACGTGAACAGTGTATGATCAGCCACGTGATCAGTGCATGATACCTACGTGATCAGTTCATGATTAGTCACGTGATCTGTGCATGACAGGCACGTAATCAGTGCATGATATCCACGTGATCAGTGAATTATAGCCACGTGATCAGTTCATGATTATTCACGTGATCTGTGCATGACCAGGCACGTGAACAGTGTATGATCAGCCACGTGATCAGTGCATTATAGCCACGTGATCATTGCATGATCAGTCAAGTGATCAGTGCATGATCAGTCACGTAATCTGTGCATGACCAGGCACGTGATCAGTGTATGACCAGCCAAGTGATCAGTGCATGATCAGCCACGTGAACAGTACATGGTTGCTACGTGATCATTGCATGATCAGCCACGTGAGCAGAGCATGATAGCCACGTGATCAGTGCTTGATCAGTCACGTGAACAGTGCATGATCATTTACGTGATCTGTGCATGATCAGTCACATGACCAGTATATGGTAGCTAAGTGATCATTGCATGACCAGCCATGTGAGCAGTGCATGATACCCATGTGATGTGTGCATGATCAGTTAGGTGAGCAGAGTATGTTCAGCCACGTGATCAGTGCATGATCAGTCACGTGATCAGTGCATGATCAATTATGTTACCATTGCATGATCAGTCACGTGACCAGTACATGGTAGCTATGTGATCATTGCATGACCAGCCACGTGAGCAGTGCATGATACCCATGTGATGTGTGCATGATCAGTTAGGTGAGCAGAGTATGTTCAGCCACGTGATCAGTGCATGATCAGTCACGTGATCAGTGCATGATCAATTACGTTACCATTGCATGATCAGTCACGTGACCAGTACATGGTAGCTATGTGATCATTGTATGATCAGCCACGTAAGCAGTGCATGATAGCCACGTGATCAGTGTATGATCAGCCACGTGATCAGTGCATGATCAATTACGTGATCAGTGCATGATCAGTCACGTGACCAGTACATGGTAGCTATGTGATCATTGTATGATCAGCCACGTTAGCAGTGCATGATAGCCACGTGAGCTGTGCATGATCAGTCACGTGATCAGTGCATGATCAGTTACGTGATTAGTGCATGGTCAATTACATTACCATTGCATGATCAGTCACGTGACTAGTACATGTTAGCTACGTGAACATTGCAGGATCAGCCACGTGAGCACTGCATGATAGACACGTGATCACTGCATTATCAGTCACGTGATCAGTGTATGATCAGCCACGTGATCAGTGCATGATCAGCCGCATGATCAGTGCATGATCAATTACGTGATCATTGCATGATCAGCCACGTGAGCCGTGCATGATAGCCACGAGATCAGTGCATGATCAGTCACGTGATCAGTGCATGATCAGTCACCTGAACAGTGCATGATAAGTCACCTGATCAGTGCATGATCAATTACGTGATCAGTGCATGATCACTCATGTGACCAGTACATGGTAGCTACGTGATCATTGCATGATCAGCCACGTGAGCAGTGCATGATAGCCACGTGATCAGTGCATGATCAGTTTCGGGAGCAGAGTATGATCAGCCACTTGATCAGTGCATGATAGCCACGTGATCACTGCATGATCTGTCACATGATCAGTGTCTGATCATCCACGTGTTCAGTGCATGGGCAGTCATGTGATCAGTGCATGATATAGACGTGATCAGTGCATGATCAGTCTTGTGATCAGTGTATGATCAGCCACGTGATCAGTGCATGATCAATTACGTGATCAGTGCATGATCAGTCACGTGACCAGTACATGGTAGCTATGTGATCATTGTATGATCAGCCACGTTAGCAGTGCATGATAGCCACGTGATCAGTGCATGATCAATCACGGGACCAGTACATGGTAGCTATGTGATCATTGTATGATCAGCCACGTTAGCAGTGCATGATAGCCACGTGATCAGTGCATGATCAGTCACGTGATCAGGGCATGATCCCTCATGTGATCAGTGCATGATCAATTATGTTACCATGGCGTGATCAGTCACATGACCAGTACATGTTAGCTACGTGATCATTGCAGGATCAGCCACGTGAGCACTGAATGATAGACACATGACCAGTGCATGATCAGCTACGTGAGCAGTGTATGATCAGCCACTTGATCAGTGCATGATCAGACACGTGAACAGTGTATGATCAGCCACGTGATCAGTGCATGATACCTAAGTGATCAGTTCATGATTAGTCACGTGATCTGTGCATGACCAGGCACGTGAACAGTGTATGATCCGCCACGCGATCAGTGCATTATAGCCACGTGATCAGTGCATGATCAGTCACGTGACCAGTACATGGTTGCTACGTGATCATTGCATGAACAGCCACGTTAGCAGTGCATGATAGTCACCTGATCAGTGCATGATCAGTCACGTGTTCAGTGCACGATCAGTCACGTGAACAGTGCATGATACGTCACCTGATCAGTGTATGATCAATTACGTGATCATTTCAGGATCAGCCACGTCAGCAGTGCATGATAGTCACGTGATCAGTGCATGATCAGTTTTGGGAGCAGAGTATGATCAGCCACTTGATCAGTGCATGATAGCCACGTGATCACTGCATGATCTGTCACATGATCAGTGTATGATCAAGCACGTTATCAGTGCACGATAGCCAGGTAATGAGTGCATGATAGCCAGATGATCAGTGCATTATCAGTAACGTGATCTGTGTATGATCAGCCAAGTAATCAGTGCATGATAGCCAAATGATCAGTGCATGATCAGTCACGTGATCAGTGCATGATCAGCCACGAGACAAGTGCATGCTCAGTCACGTGATCAGGGCCTGCTGAGCTGCGTGATTACTGTCTGCTCATCTGCTTGACAATTGCCAGCTGAGCTGCACGATTCCTGCCTGTCATCTGCTTGACAATTGCCAGCTGAGCTGCGTAATTCCTGCCTGCTCAGCTGCTTGATTATTGCCAGCTGAGCGGCATGATTCCTCACAGCTGAGTTCCATGATTATTGCCTGCTGACTGTTTGATTCGTGCCCACTCAGCTCTTTGTTTATTGCCTCCAGAGTCACATGATCAGTGTATGATAGCAAACATGATCAGCGCATGATCAGACACATGATCAGCGCCATTAAGTCAAGTGATCACTACATGATAGTCATGTGATCAGTCCATGCTCAGTCATGGTATAGTGCATGATCAGCCACGTGATCAGTGCATGATAGCCACGTGATCATTGCATGATAGCCACGTGACCAGTGCATGATCAGCCAGGTAATCAGTGCATGATAGCTACCTGATCAGTTCATGATTAGTCACGTGATCTGTGCATGACCAGGCAGGTGATCAGTGTATGATCAGCCATGTGAACAGTGCATGATAGCCACGTGATCAGTGCATGATCAGTCACCTGATGGGTGTATGATGAGTCACGTGACCGGTACATGGTAGCTACATGATCATTGCATGATCAGCCACGTGAGTAGTGCATGATAGCCACGTGATCAGGGCATGATCAGTCACGTGATCAGTGCATGATCAGCCACATAATCTGTGCATGACAAAGCACGTGATCAGTGTATGACCAGCCAAGTGATCAGTGCATGATAGCCACGTGATCAGTGCATGATCAGTCAGGTGATCAGTGCATGATCAGTCACGTGATCAGTGTATGATCAGCCACGTGATCAGTGCATGATCAGCCGCATGATCAGTGCATGATCAATTACGTGATCATTGCATGATCAGCCACGTGAGCCGTGCATGATAGCCACGAGATCAGTGCATGATCAGTCACGTGATCAGTGCATGATCAGTCACGTGAACAGTGCATGATAAGTCACCTGATCAGTGCATGATCAATTACGTGATCAGTGCATGATCACTCACGTGACCAGTACATGGTAGCTACGTGATCATTGCATGATCAGCCAGGTGAGCAGTGCATGATAGCCACGTGATCAGTGCATGATCAGTTTCGGGAGCAGAGTATGATCAGCCACTTGATCAGTGCATGATAGCCACGTGATCACTGCATGATCTGTCACATGATCAGTGTATGATCATCCACGTGTTCAGTGCATGGGCAGTCTTGTGATCAGTGCATGATATAGACGTGATCAGTGCATGATCAGTCTTGTGATCAGTGTATGATCAACCACGTGATCAGTGCACGATAGCCAGGTAATGAGTGCATGATAGCCAGATGATCAGCGCATTATCAGTCACATTATCAGGGTATGATCAGCCAAGTAATCAGTGCATGATAGCCAAATGATCAGTGCATGATCAGTCACGTGATCAGGGCATGATCAGTCACGTGATCAGTGCATGATCAGCCACGTGATCAGTGCATGGTAGCTACGTGATCATTGCATGATCAGGCACGTGATCAGTGCATGATAGCAACGTGATCAGTGCATGATAGCCACGTGAACAGTGCATGATCAGTCACGTGATCAGTGCATGATCAGTCACGTGATCAGGGCATGATCAGTCACGTGACCAGTACATGGTAGCTATGTGATCATTGTATGATCAGCCACGTAAGCAGTGCATGATAGCCACGTGATCAGTGTATGATCAGCCACGTGATCAGTGCATGATCAATTACGTGATCAGTGCATGATCAGTCACGTGACCAGTACATGGTAGCTCTTGATCATTGTATGATCAGCCACGTTAGCAGTGCATGATAGCCACGTGATCAGTGCATGATCAGTCACGTGATCAGGGCATGATCACTCACGTGATCAGTGCATGATCAATTACGTTACCATGGCGTAATCAGTCACATGACCAGTACATGTTAGCTACGTGATCATTGCAGGATCAGCCACGTGAGCACTGAATGATAGACACGTGACCAGTGCATGATCAGCTACGTGAGCAGTGTATGATCAGCCACTTGATCAGTGCATGATCAGACACGTGAACAGTGTATGATCAGCCACGTCATCAGTGCATGATACCTACGTGATCAGTTCATGATCAGTCACGTGATCTGTGCATGACCAGGCACGTGAACAGTGTATGATCCGCCACGTGATCAGTGCATGATCAATTACGTGATCAGTGCATGATCAGTCACGTGACCAGTACATGGTAGCTATATGATCATTGTATGATCAGCCACATAAGCAGTGCATGATAGCCACGTGAGCAGTGCATGATGAGTCACGTGATCAGTGCATGATCAGTCACGTGATCAGTGCATGAACAATTACGTTACCATTGCATGATCAGTCACGTTACCAGTACATGTTAGCTACGTGATCATTGCATGATCAGCCACGTGATCAGTGCATGATAGCCACGTGATCAGTGCATGATCAGTCACGTGATACGTGTGTCATCAGCCACGTGATCAGTGCATGATATCCACGTGATCAGTGCATGATAGCCACGTGATCAGTGCATGATCAGTCACGTGATACGTGTGTGATCAGCCACGTGATCAGTGCATGATAGCCACGTGAACAGTGCATGATCAGTCACGTGAACAGTGCATGATCAGTCATGTGATGAGTGGGTGATCATTTACGTGATCAGTGCATGATCAGTCACTTGACCAGTACATGTTAGCTACGTGATCATTGCATGATCAGCCACGTGATCAGTGCATGATAGCCACGTGATCAGTGCATGATCAGTCACGTGATACGTGTGTCATCAGCCACGTGATCAGTGCATGATATCCACGTTATCAGTGCATGATAGCCACGTGATCAGTGCATGACCAGGCATGTGATCAGTGTATGATCAGCCACGTGATCAGTGCATGATAGGCATGTGATCAGTGCATGATCAGTCAGTTGAACAGTGCATGATCAGCCACGTGATCAGTGCGTGATCAATTACGTGATCAGTGCATGATCAGTCACTTGACCAGTACATGGTAGCTATGTGATCATTGTATGAGCAGCCAGGTAAGCTGTGCATGATAGCCACGTGAGCAGTGCATGATCAGTCACGTGATCAGTGCATGATCAGTCACGTGATTAGTGCATGGTCAATTACATTACCATTGCATGATCAGTCACGTGACCAGTACATGTTAGCTACGTGAACATTGCAGGATCAGCCACGTGAGCACTGCATGATAGACACGTGATCACTGCATTATCACACACGTGAACAGTGTATGATCAGCCACGTAATCAGTGCATGATACCTACGTGATCAGTTTATGATTAGTCCCGGGACCTGTGCATGACAGCCACGTAATCAGTGCATGATATCCACGCGAACAGTGAATTATAGCCACGTGATCAGTTCTTGATTAGTCACGTGATCTGTGCATGACCAGGCACTTGAACAGTGTATGATCAGCCACGTGATCAGTGCCTTATAGCCACGTGATCAATGCATGATCAGTCAAGTGATCAGTGTGTGAACAGTCTCGTGATCAGTGCATGATCAGTCACGTGACCAGTATATGATCAGTCACGTGAAGAGTGCATGATCATTTACCTGATCTGTGCATGATCAGTCATGTGACCAGTACATGGTAGCTACGTGATCATTGCATGATCAGCCACGTGAGCCGTGCATGATAGCCACGAGATCAGTGCATGATCAGTCACGTGATCAGTGCATGATCAGTCACGTAATCTGTGCATGACCAGGCACGTGATCAGTGTATGACCAGCCAAGTGATCAGTGCATGATAGCCACGTGATCAGTGCATGATCAGTCACTTGATCAGTGCATGATCAGTCACGTGATCAGTGCATGATCAGTCATGTGACCAGTACATGGTTGCTATATGATCATTGCATGATCAGCCCCGTGAGCAGTGCATGATAGCCACGTGATCAGTGCATGATCAGTTTCTGGAGCAAAGTATGATCAGCCACTTGATCAGTGTATGATAGCCACGTGATCACTGCATGAACAATCACGTGATCAGTGTATGATCAGCCACGAGAACAGTGCATGCTCCGTCACGTGATCAGGGCCTGCTGAGCTGCGTGATTACTGTCTGCTCATCTGCTTGACAGTTGCCAGCTGAGCTGCACGATTCCTGCCTGTCATCTCCTTGACAATTGCCACCTGTGCTGCGTAATTCCTGACTGCTCATCTACTTGATTATTGCCAGCTGAGAAGCATGATTTCTCAGAGCTGAGTTCCATGATAATTGCCTGCTGACTGATTCCTGCCTATTCAGCTCTTTTTTCATTGCCTCCAGAGGCACATGATCAGTATATGACACCAAACACGATCAGCACATGATCAGTCACATGATCAATGCATGATAAGCCAGGTGATCAGTGCATGATCAATTACGTGATCAGTGCATGATCAGTCATGTGACCAGTACATGGTAGCTGCGTGATCATTGCATGATAAGCCAAGTGAGCAGTGCATGATAGCCACGTGATCAGTGCATGATCAGTCACGTGATCAGTGCATGATCAGTCACGTGATCAGTGCATGATCAATTACGTGATCATTGCATGATCAGCCACGTGATCTGTGCATGATAGCCACGTGATCAGTGCATGATAGCCACGTGATCAGTGCATGATAGCCACGTTATCAATTCATGAGTTGTCACGTGATCTTTGCATGACCAGGCACGTGATCAGTGTATGATCAGCCACGTGATCAGTGCATGATAGCCACGTGATCAGTGCATGATCAGTCATGTGAACAGTGCATGATCAGTCACGTGATCAGTGTATGATCACCCAAGTGATCAATGCATGATCAATTACATGATCAGTGCATGATCAGTCATGTGACCAGTACATGGTAGCTATGTGATCATTGTATGATCAGCCACGTAAGCTGTGCATGATAGCCACGTGATCAGTGCATGATCAGACACGTGATCAGTGCATGAACAATCACGGTATCAGTTCATGATCAATTACGTTACCATTGCATGATCAGTCACGTGACCAGTACATGTTAGCTACGTGATCATTGCAGGATCAGCCACGTGAGCACTGCATGATAGACACGTGATCAGTGCATGATCAGCTACGTGAGCAGTGTATGATCAGCCACGTGATCAGTTTCTGATCAGACACATGAACAGTGTATGATCAGCCACGTGATCAGTGAATTATAGCCACGTGATCAGTTCATGATTAGTCACGTGATCTGTGCATGACCAGGCACGTGAACAGTGTATGATCAGCCACGTGATCAGTGCAGTATAGCCACGTGATCAGTGCATGATCAGCCACGTCATCAGTGCATGATAGGCTCGTGATCAGTGCACACAATTACGTGATCAGTGCATGTGCAATCACGTGATCAGTGCATGAGAGCCACGTGATCAGTGCATGATCAGTCACGTGATAGGTGTGTGATCATCCATGTGAACAGTGCATGCTCCGTCACGTGATCAGGGCCTGCTGAGCTGCGTGATTACTGTCTGCTCATCTGCTTGACAATTGCCAGCTGAGCTGCACGATTCCTGCCTGTCATCTCCTTGACAATTGCCACCTGTGCTGCGTAATTCCTGCCTGCTCATCTACTTGATTATTGCCAGCTGAGCAGCATGATTTCTCAGAGCTGAGTTCCATGATTATTGCCTGCTGCCTGATTCCTGCCTACTCAGCTCTTTGTTCATTGCCTCCAGAGGCACATGATCAGTGTATGACACCAAACATGATCAGAACAGGATTAGTCACATGATCAATGCATGAAAAACCAGGTGATCAGTGCATGATCAATTACGTGATCAGTGCATGATCAGTCAGGTGACCAGTATATGGTAGCTGCGTGATCATTGCATGATCAGTCACGTGATCGGTGCATGATCAGCCACGTGATCAGTGCATGATCAATTATGTGATCACTGCATGATCAGTCACGTGACCAGTACATGGTAGCTACGTGATCATTGCATGATCAGCCACGTGATCAGTGCATGATAGCCATGTGATCAGTGCATGATAGCCACGTGATCAGTGCGTGATCAGTCACGTGATACGTGTGTGATCAGCCACATGATCAGTGCATGATAGCCACTTGAACAGTGTATGATCAGTCACGTGAACAGTGCATGATCAGTCATGTGATGAGTGTATGATCAGCCACGTGATCAGTGCATGATCAATTACGTGATCACTGCATGATCAGTCACGTGACCAGTACATGGTAGCTATGTGATCATTGTATGATCAGCCACGTAAGCAGTGCATGATAGCCACGTGATCAGTGCATGATGAGTCACGTGATCAGTGCATGATCAGTCACGTGATCAGTGCATGAACAATTATGTTACCATTGAATGATGAGTCACGTGACCAGTACATGTTAGCTATGTGATCATTGCATGATCAGCCACGTGATCAGTGCATGATAGCCACGTAATCAGTGCATGATCAGTCACGTGATACGTGTGTCATCAGCCACGTGATCAGTGCATGATATCCACGTGATCAGTGCATGATAGCCACGTGATCACTTCATGATTAGTCACGTGATCTGTGCATGACCAGGCACGTGATCAGTGTATGATCAGCCACGTGATCAGTGCATGATAGGCATGTGATCAGTGCATGATCAGTCAGTTGAACAGTGCATGATCAGTCACGTGATCAGTGTACGATCTGCCCCGTGATCAGTGCATGATCAATTACGTGATCAGTGCATGATCAGTCACGTGACCAGTACATGGTACCTATGTGATCATTGTATGAGCAGCCGGGTAAGCTGTGCATGATAGCCACGTGAGCAGTGCATGATCAGTCACGTGATCAGTGCATGATCAGTCACGTGATTAGTGCATGGTCAATTACATTACCATTGCATGATCAGTCACGTGACTAGTACATGTTAGCTACATGAACATTGCAGGATCAACCACGTGAGCACTGCATGATAGACACGTGATCACTGCATTATCAGTCACGTGATCAGTGTATGATCAGCCACGTGATCAGTGCATGATCAATTACGTGATCATTGCATGATCAGCCACGTGAGCCGTGCATGATAGCCACGAGATCAGTGCATGATCAGTCACGAGATCAGTGCATGATCAGTCACCTGAACAGTGCATGATAAGTCACCTGATCAGTGCATGATCAATTACGTGATCAGTGCATGATCACTCACGTGACCAGTACATGGTAGCTACGTGATCATTGCATGATCAGCCACGTGAGCAGTGCATGATAGCCACGTGATCAGTGCATGATCAGTTTCGGGAGCACAGTATGATCAGACACTTGATCAGTGCATGATAGCCACGTGATCACTGCATGATCTGTCACATGATCAGTGTATGATCGTCCACGTGTTCAGTGCATGGGCAGTCATGTGATCAGTGCATGATATAGACGTGATCAATGCATGATCAGTCTTGTGATCAGTGTATGATCAACCACGTGATCAGTGCACGATAGCCAGGTAATGAGTGCATGATAGCCAGATGATCAGTGCATTATCAGTCACATTATCAGGGTATGATCAGCCAAGTAATCAGTGCATGATAGCCAAATGATCAGTGCATGATCAGTCACGTGATCAGTGAATGATCATCCACGTGATCAGTGCATGTGGAGTCATGTAATCAATGCATGATAGCGCCGTGATCAGTGCACGATCAGTCCCGTGATGAGTGTATGATCAGCCAAGTGATCAGTGCATGTGGAGTCATGTAATCAATGCATGATAGCGCCGTGATCAGTGCACGATCAATCCCATGATGAGTGTATGATCAGCCAAGTGATCAGTGCAAGATAGCTACGTGATCAGTGCATGATCAGTCACATGATCAGTGCATGATCAGCCACGTCATCTGTGCATGATAGCCACGTGATGAGTGCATACAATTACGTGATCAGTGCATGTGCAATCACGTGATCAGTGCATGAGAGCCACGTGATCAGTGGATGATCAGTCACGTGATAGGTATGTGATCAGCCACGTGAACAGTGCATGCTCCGTCACGTGGTCAGGGCCTGCTGAGCTGCGTGATTCCTGTCTGCTCATCTGCTTGACAATTGCCAGCTGAGCTGCACGATTCCTGCCTGTCATCTCCTTGACAATTGCCACTGGTGCTGCGTAATTCCTGCCTGCTCATCTACTTGATTATTGCCAGCTGAGCAGCATGATTTCTCAGAGCTGAGTTCCATGATTATTGCCTGCTCACTGATTCCTGCCTACTCAGCTCTTTGTTCATTGCCTCCAGAGGCACATGATCAGTGTATGAAACCAAACATGATCAGCACAGGATCAGTCACATGATCAATGCATGATAAGCCAGGTGATCAGTGCATGATCAATTACGTGATCAGTGCATGATCAGTCATGTGACCAGTACATGGTAGCTGCGTGATCATTGCATGATCAGCCACTGGAGCAGTGCATGATAGCCACGTGATCAGTGCATGATCAGTCATGTGATCAGTGCATGATCAGCCACGTGATCAGTGCATGATCAATTACGTGATCAGTGCATGATCAGTCACATGACCAGTACATGGTAGCTACGTTATCATTGCATGATCAGCCACGTGATCAGTGCATGATAGCCACGTGATCAGTGCATGATAGCCACGTGATGAGTGCATGATCAGTCACGTGATCAGGGCATGATCAGTCACGTGATCAGTGCATGATCAATTACGTTACCATTGCATGATCAGTCACGTGACCAGTACATGGTAGCTATGTGATCATTGTATGATCAGCCACGTAAGCAGTGCATGATAGCCACGTGATCAGTGTATGATCAGCCACGTGATCAGTGCATGATCAATTACGTGATCAGTGCATGATCAGTCACGTGACCAGTACATGGTAGCTATGTGATCATTGTATGATCTGCCATGTTAGCAGTGCATGATAGCCACGTGATCAGTGCATGATAAGTCACGTGATCAGGGCATGATCACTCACGTGATCAGTGCATGATCAATTACGTTACCATGGCGTGATCAGTCACATGACCAGTACATGTTAGCTACGTGATCATTGCAGGATCAGCCACGTGAGCACTGAATGATAGACACGTGACCAGTGCATGATCAGCTACGTGAGCAGTGTATGATCAGCCACTTGATCAGTGCATGATCAGACACGTGAACAGTGTATGATCAGCCACGTGATCAGTGCATGATACCTACGTGATCAGTTCATGATTAGTCACGTGATCTGTGCATGACCAGGCAGGTGAACAGTGTATGATCCGCCACGTGATCAGTGCATTATAGCCACGTGATCAGTGCATGATCAATTACGTGATCAGTGCATGATCAGTCACGTGACCAGTACATGGTAGCTACGTGATCATTGCATGATCAGCCACGTTAGCAGTGCATGATAGTCACGTGATCAGTGCATGATCAGTCACATGTTCAGTGCGGGATCAGTCACGTGAACAGTGCATGATAAGTCACCTGATCAGTGCATGATGAATTACGTGATCAGGGCATGATCACTCACGTGACCAGTACATGGTAGCTACGTGATCATTTCATGATCAGCCACGTTAGCAGTGCATGATAGTCACGTGATCAGTGCATGATCAGTTTCGGGAGCAGAGTATGATCAGCCACTTGATCAGTGCAGTATAGCCACGTGATCACTGCATGATCTGTCACATGATCAGTGTATGATCGTCCACGTGATCAGTGCATGGGCAGTCATGTGATCAGTGCATGATATAGACCTGATCAGTGCACGATTGCCAGGTAATGAGTGCATGATAGCCAGATGATCAGTGCATTATCAGTAACGTGATCAGTGTATGATCAGCCAAGTAATCAGTGCATGATAGCCAAATGATCAGTGCATGAACAGCCACGTGATCATTGCATGATCAGCCACGTGAGTAGTGCATGATTGCCTCATGATCAGTGCATGATCAGTAACGTGAACAATGTATGATCAGCCACATGATCAGTGCATGATCAGTTACGTGAGCAGTGTATGACCAGCCACGTGATCAGTGCATGGTCAGACACATGAACAGTGTATGATCAGGCACGTGATCATTGCATGATATCCAAGTGATCAGTGCATAATCAATCACGTGTTCTGTGTATGATCAGCCACGTGAACAGTGCATGCACAGTCACGTGATCTGTGCATGACCAGGCACGTGATCAGTGTATGACTAGCCAAGTTACCAGTGCATGATAGCCACCTGATCAGTGCATGATCAGTAACGTGAACAGTGTATGATCAGCCACGTGATCAGTGCATGATACCTACGTGATCAGTTCATGATTAGTCACGTGATCTGTGCATGACAGGCACGTAATCAGTGCATGATATCCACGTGATCAGTGAATTATAGCCACGTGATCAGTTCATGATTATTCACGTGATCTGTGCATGACCAGGCACGTGAACAGTGTATGATCAGCCACGTGATCAGTGCATTATAGCCACGTGATCATTGCATGATCAGTCAAGTGATCAGTGCATGATCAGTCACGTAATCTGTGCATGACCAGGCACGTGATCAGTGTATGACCAGCCAAGTGATCAGTGCATGATCAGCCACGTGAACAGTACATGGTTGCTACGTGATCATTGCATGATCAGCCACGTGAGCAGAGCATGATAGCCACGTGATCAGTGCTTGATCAGTCACGTGAACAGTGCATGATCATTTACGTGATCTGTGCATGATCAGTCACATGACCAGTATATGGTAGCTAAGTGATCATTGCATGACCAGCCATGTGAGCAGTGCATGATACCCATGTGATGTGTGCATGATCAGTTAGGTGAGCAGAGTATGTTCAGCCACGTGATCAGTGCATGATCAGTCACGTGATCAGTGCATGATCAATTATGTTACCATTGCATGATCAGTCACGTGACCAGTACATGGTAGCTATGTGATCATTGCATGACCAGCCACGTGAGCAGTGCATGATACCCATGTGATGTGTGCATGATCAGTTAGGTGAGCAGAGTATGTTCAGCCACGTGATCAGGGCATGATCAGTCACGTGATCAGTGCATGATCAATTACGTTACCATTGCATGATCAGTCACGTGACCAGTACATGGTAGCTATGTGATCATTGCATGACCAGCCACGTGAGCAGTGCATGATACCCATGTGATGTGTGCATGATCAGTTAGGTGAGCAGAGTATGTTCAGCCACGTGATCAGGGCATGATCAGTCACGTGATCAGTGCATGATCAATTACGTTACCATTGCATGATCAGTCACGTGACCAGTACATGGTAGCTATGTGATCATTGTATGATCAGCCACGTAAGCAGTGCATGATAGCCACGTGATCAGTGTATGATCAGCCACGTGATCAGTGCATGATCAATTACGTGATCAGTGCATGATCAGTCACGTGACCAGTACATGGTAGCTATGTGATCATTGTATGATCAGCCACGTTAGCAGTGCATGATAGCCAC
Source organism: Bos taurus (assembly GCF_002263795.3). Classification (NCBI taxonomy): domain Eukaryota; kingdom Metazoa; phylum Chordata; class Mammalia; order Artiodactyla; family Bovidae; genus Bos; species Bos taurus. The sequence goes on along the minus strand of NW_020192075.1, from coordinate 71,515 downwards.
GTGAGCAGTGCATGATCAGTCACGTGATCCGTGCATGATCAGTTACGTGATTAGTGCATGGTCAATTACATTACCATTGCATGATCAGTCACGTGACTAGTACATGTTAGCTACGTGAACATTGCAGGATCAGCCACGTGAGCACTGCATGATAGACACGTGATCACTGCATTATCAGTCACGTGATCAGTGTATGATCAGCCACGTGATCAGTGCATGATCAGCCGCATGATCAGTGCATGATCAATTACGTGATCATTGCATGATCAGCCACGTGAACCGTGCATGATAGCCACGAGATCAGTGCATGATCAGTCACGTGATCAGTGCATGATCAGTCACGTGAACAGTGCATGATAAGTCACCTGATCAGTGCATGATCAATTACGTGATCAGTGCATGATCACTCACGTGACCAGTACATGGTAGCTACGTGATCATTGCATGATCAGCCACGTGAGCAGTGCATGATAGCCACGTGATCAGTGCATGATCAGTTTCGGGAGCAGAGTATGATCAGCCACTTGATCAGTGCATGATAGCCACGTGATCACTGCATGATCTGTCACATGATCAGTGTATGATCGTCCACGTGTTCAGTGCATGGGCAGTCATGTGATCAGTGCATGATATAGACGTGATCAGTGCATGATCAGTCTTGTGATCAGTGTATGATCAACCACGTGATCAGTGCACGATAGCCAGGTAATGAGTGCATGATAGCCAGATGATCAGTGCATTATCAGTCACATTATCAGGGTATGATCAGCCAAGTAATAAGTGCATGATAGCCAAATGATCAGTGCATGATCAGTCACGTGATCAGTGTATGATCATCCACGTGATCAGTGCATGTGGAGTCATGTAATCAATGCATGATAGCGCCGTGATCAGTGCACGATCAGTCCCGTGATGAGTGTATGATCAGCCAAGTGATCAGTGCATGTGGAGTCATGTAATCAATGCATGATAGCGCCGTGATCAGTGCACGGTCAATCCCATGATGAGTGTATGATCAGCCAAGTGATCAGTGCAAGATAGCTACGTGATCAGTGCATGATCAGTCACATGATCAGTGCATGATCAGCCACGTCATCTGTGCATGATAGCCACGTGATGAGTGCATACAATTACGTGATCAGTGCATGGTCAGACACATGAACAGTGTATGATCAGGCACGTGATCATTGCATGATATCCAAGTGATCAGTGCATAATCAATCACGTGTTCAGTGTATGATCACCCACGTGAACAGTGCATGCACAGTCACGTGATCTGTGCATGACCAGGCACGTGATCAGTGTATGACTAGCCAAGTTACCAGTGCATGATAGCCACCTGATCAGTGCATGATCAGTAACGTGAACAGTGTATGATCAGCCACGTGATCAGTGCATGATACCTACGTGATCAGTTCATGATTAGTCACGTGATCTGTGCATGACAGGCACGTAATCAGTGCATGATATCCACGTGATCAGTGAATTATAGCCACGTGATCAGTTCATGATTATTCACGTGATCTGTGCATGACCAGGCACGTGAACAGTGTATGATCAGCCACGTGATCAGTGCATTATAGCCACGTGATCATTGCATGATCAGTCAAGTGATCAGTGCATGATCAGTCACGTAATCTGTGCATGACCAGGCACGTGATCAGTGTATGACCAGCCAAGTGATCAGTGCATGATCAGCCACGTGAACAGTACATGGTTGCTACGTGATCATTGCATGATCAGCCACGTGAGCAGAGCATGATAGCCACGTGATCAGTGCTTGATCAGTCACGTGAACAGTGCATGATCATTTACGTGATCTGTGCATGATCAGTCACATGACCAGTATATGGTAGCTAAGTGATCATTGCATGACCAGCCATGTGAGCAGTGCATGATACCCATGTGATGTGTGCATGATCAGTTAGGTGAGCAGAGTATGTTCAGCCACGTGATCAGTGCATGATCAGTCACGTGATCAGTGCATGATCAATTATGTTACCATTGCATGATCAGTCACGTGACCAGTACATGGTAGCTATGTGATCATTGCATGACCAGCCACGTGAGCAGTGCATGATACCCATGTGATGTGTGCATGATCAGTTAGGTGAGCAGAGTATGTTCAGCCACGTGATCAGTGCATGATCAGTCACGTGATCAGTGCATGATCAATTACGTTACCATTGCATGATCAGTCACGTGACCAGTACATGGTAGCTATGTGATCATTGTATGATCAGCCACGTAAGCAGTGCATGATAGCCACGTGATCAGTGTATGATCAGCCACGTGATCAGTGCATGATCAATTACGTTATCAGTGCATGATCAGTCACGTGACCAGTACATGGTAGCTATGTGATCATTGTATGATCAGCCACGTTAGCAGTGCATGATAGCCACGTGAGCTGTGCATGATCAGTCACGTGATCAGTGCATGATCAGTTACGTGATTAGTGCATGGTCAATTACATTACCATTGCATGATCAGTCACGTGACTAGTACATGTTAGCTACGTGAACATTGCAGGATCAGCCACGTGAGCACTGCATGATAGACACGTGATCACTGCATTATCAGTCACGTGATCAGTGTATGATCAGCCACGTGATCAGTGCATGATCAGCCGCATGATCAGTGCATGATCAATTACGTGATCATTGCATGATCAGCCACGTGAGCCGTGCATGATAGCCACGAGATCAGTGCATGATCAGTCACGTGATCAGTGCATGATCAGTCACCTGAACAGTGCATGATAAGTCACCTGATCAGTGCATGATCAATTACGTGATCAGTGCATGATCACTCATGTGACCAGTACATGGTAGCTACGTGATCATTGCATGATCAGCCACGTGAGCAGTGCATGATAGCCACGTGATCAGTGCATGATCAGTTTCGGGAGCAGAGTATGATCAGCCACTTGATCAGTGCATGATAGCCACGTGATCACTGCATGATCTGTCACATGATCAGTGTCTGATCATCCACGTGTTCAGTGCATGGGCAGTCATGTGATCAGTGCATGATATAGACGTGATCAGTGCATGATCAGTCTTGTGATCAGTGTATGATCAACCACGTGATCAGTGCACGATAGCCAGGTAATGAGTGCATGATAGCCAGATGATCAGTGCATTATCAGTCACATTATCAGGGTATGATCAGCCAAGTAATCAGTGCATGATAGCCAAATGATCAGTGCATGATCAGTCACGTGATCAGTGCATGATCAGTCACGTGATCAGTGTATGATCATCCACGTGATCAGTGCATGTGGAGTCATGTAATCAATGCATGATAGCGCCGTGATCAGTGCACGATCAGTCCCGTGATGAGTGTATGATCAGCCAAGTGATCAGTGCATGTGGAGTCATGTAATCAATGCATGATAGCGCCGTGATCAGTGCACGGTCAATCCCATGATGAGTGTATGATCAGCCAAGTGATCAGTGCAAGATAGCTACGTGATCAGTGCATGATCAGTCACATGATCAGTGCATGATCAGCCACGTCATCTGTGCATGATAGCCACGTGATGAGTGCATACAATTACGTGATCAGTGCATGTGCAATCACGTGATCAGTGCATGAGAGCCACGTGATCAGTGCATGATCAGTCACGTGATAGGTATGTGATCAGCCACGTGAACAGTGCATGCTCCGTCACGTGATCAGGGCCTGCTGAGCTGCGTGATTACTGTCTGCTCATCTGCTTGACAATTGCCAGCTGAGCTGCACGATTCCTGCCTGTCATCTCCTTGACAATTGCCACCGGTGCTGCGTAATTCCTGCCTGCTCATCTACTTGATTATTGCCAGCTGAGCAGCATGATTTCTCAGAGATGAGTTCCATGATTATTGCCTGCTCACTGATTTCTGCCTACTCAGCTCTTTGTTCATTGCCTCCAGAGGCACATGATCAGTGTATGAAACCAAACATGATCAGCACATGATCAGTCACATGATCAATGCATGATAAGCCAGGTGATCAGTGCATGATCAATTACGTGAACAGTGCATGATCAGTCATGTGAACAGTACATGGTAGCTGCGTGATCATTGCATGATCAGCCACTGGAGCAGTGCATGATAGCCACGTGATCAGTGCATGATCAGTCATGTGATCAGTGCATGATCAGTCACGTGATCAGTGCATGATCAGCCACGTGATCAGTGCATGATCAATTACGTGATCAGTGCATGATCAGTCACATGACCAGTACATGGTAGCTACGTGATCATTGCATGATCAGCCACGTGATCAGTGCATGATAGCCACGTGATCAGTGCATGATAGCCACGTGATCAGTGCATGATCAGTCACGTGATCAGGGCATGATCAGTCACGTGATCAGTGCATGATCAATTACGTTACCATTGGATGATCAGTCACGTGACCAGTACATGGTAGCTATGTGATCATTGTATGATCAGCCACGTAAGCAGTGCATGATAGCCACGTGATCAGTGTATGATCAGCCACGTGATCAGTGCATGATCAATTACGTGATCTGTGCATGATCAGTCACCTGACCAATACATGGTAGCTACGTGATCATTGCATGATCAGCCACGTTAGCAGTGCATGATAGTCACGTGATCAGTGCATGATCAGTTTCGGGAGCAGAGTATGATCAGCCACTTGATCAGTGCAGTATAGCCACGTGATCACTGCATGATCTGTCACATGATCAGTGTATGATCATCCACGTGATCAGTGCATGGGCAGTCATGTGATCAGTGCATGATATAGACGTGATCAGTGCATGATCAGTCTCGTGATCAGTGTATGATCAACCACGTGATCAGTGCATGATTGCCAGGTAATGAGTGCATGATAGCCAGATGATCAGTGCATTATCAGTAACGTGATCAGTGTATGATCAGCCAAGTAATCAGTGCATGATAGCCAAATGATCAGTGCATGAACAGCCACGTGATCATTTCATGATCAGCCACGTGAGTAGTGCATGATTGCCTCATGATCAGTGCATGATCAGTCACGTGATCAGTGCATGATCAGTCACGTAATCTGTGCATGACCAGGCACGTGATCAGTGTATGACCAGCCAAGTTACCAGTGCATGATAGCCACCTGATCAGTGCATGATCAGTAACGTGAACAGTGTATGATCAGCCACATGATCAGTGCATGATCAGTTACGTGAGCAGTGTATGACCAGCCACGTGATCAGTGCATGGTCAGACACATGAACAGTGTATGATCAGGCACGTGATCATTGCATGATATCCAAGTGATCAGTGCATAATCAATCACGTGTTCAGTGTATGATCAGCCACGTGAACAGTGCATGCACAGTAACGTGATCTGTGCATGACCAGGCACGTGATCAGTGTATGACTAGCCAAGTTACCAGTGCATGATAGCCACCTGATCAGTGCATGATCAGTAACGTGAACAGTGTATGATCAGCCACGTGATCAGTGCATGATACCTACGTGATCAGTTCATGATTAGTCACGTGATCTGTGCATGACAGGCACGTAATCAGTGCATGATATCCACGTGATCAGTGAATTATAGCCACGTGATCAGTTCATGATTATTCACGTGATCTGTGCATGACCAGGCACGTGAACAGTGTATGATCAGCCACGTGATCAGTGCATTATAGCCACGTGATCATTGCATGATCAGTCAAGTGATCAGTGCATGATCAGTCACATAATCTGTGCATGACCAGGCACGTGATCAGTGTATGACCAGCCAAGTGATCAGTGCATGATCAGCCACGTGAACAGTACATGGTTGCTACGTGATCATTGCATGATCAGCCACGTGAGCAGAGCATGATAGCCACGTGATCAGTGCTTGATCAGTCACGTGAACAGTGCATGATCATTTACGTGATCTGTGCATGATCAGTCACATGACCAGTATATGGTAGCTAAGTGATCATTGCATGACCAGCCATGTGAGCAGTGCATGATACCCATGTGATGTGTGCATGATCAGTTAGGTGAGCAGAGTATGTTCAGCCACGTGATCAGTGCATGATCAGTCACGTGATCAGTGCATGATCAGTTACGTGATTAGTGCATGGTCAATTACATTACCATTGCATGATCAGTCACGTGACTAGTACATGTTAGCTACGTGAACATTGCAGGATCAGCCACGTGAGCACTGCATGATAGACACGTGATCACTGCATTATCAGTCACGTGATCAGTGTATGATCAGCCACGTGATCAGTGCATGATCAACCGCATGATCAGTGCATGATCAATTACGTGATCATTGCATGACCAGCCACGTGAGCAGTGCATGATACCCATGTGATGTGTGCATGATCAGTTAGGTGAGCAGAGTATGTTCAGCCACGTGATCAGTGCATGATCAGTCACGTGATCAGTGCATGATCAATTACGTTACCATTGCATGATCAGTCACGTGACCAGTACATGGTAGCTATGTGATCATTGCATGACCAGCCACGTGAGCAGTGCATGATACCCATGTGATGTGTGCATGATCAGTTAGGTGAGCAGAGTATGTTCAGCCACGTGATCAGGGCATGATCAGTCACGTGATCAGTGCATGATCAATTACGTTACCATTGCATGATCAGTCACGTGACCAGTACATGGTAGCTATGTGATCATTGTATGATCAGCCACGTAAGCAGTGCATGATAGCCACGTGATCAGTGTATGATCAGCCACGTGATCAGTGCATGATCAATTACGTGATCAGTGCATGATCAGTCACCTGACCAGTACATGGTAGCTATGTGATCATTGTATGATCAGCCACGTTAGCAGTGCATGATAGCCACGTGAGCAGTGCATGATCAGTCACGTGATCAGTGCATGATCAGTTACGTGATTAGTGCATGGTCAATTACATTACCATTGCATGATCAGTCACGTGACTAGTACATGTTAGCTACGTGAACATTGCAGGATCAGCCACGTGAGCACTGCATGATAGACACGTGATCACTGCATTATCAGTCACGTGATCAGTGTATGATCAGCCACGTGATCAGTGCATGATCAGCCGCATGATCAGTGCATGATCAATTACGTGATCATTGCATGATCAGCCACGTGAGCCGTGCATGATAGCCACGAGATCAGTGCATGATCAGTCACGTGATCAGTGCATGATCAGTCACGTGAACAGTGCATGATAAGTCACCTGATCAGTGCATGATCAATTACGTGATCAGTGCATGATCACTCACGTGACCAGTATATGGTAGCTACGTGATCATTGCATGATCAGCCACGTGAGCAGTGCATGATAGCCACGTGATCACTGCATGATCTGTCACATGATCAGTGTATGATCATCCACGTGTTCAGTGCATGGGCAGTCATGTGATCAGTGCATGATATAGACGTGATCAGTGCATGATCAGTCTTGTGATCAGTGTATGATCAACCACGTGATCAGTGCACGATAGCCAGGTAATGAGTGCATGATAGCCAGATGATCAGTGCATTATCAGTCACATTATCAGGGTATGATCAGCCAAGTAATCAGTGCATGATAGCCAAATGATCAGTGCATGATCAGTCACGTGATCAGTGCATGATCAGTCACGTGATCAGTGTATGATCATCCACGTGATCAGTGCATGTGGAGTCATGTAATCAATGCATGATAGCGCCGTGATCAGTGCACGATCAGTCCCGTGATGAGTGTATGATCAGCCAAGTGATCAGTGCATGTGGAGTCATGTAATCAATGCATGATAGCGCCGTGATCAGTGCACGATCAATCCCATGATGAGTGTATGATCAGCCAAGTGATCAGTGCAAGATAGCTACGTGATCAGTGCATGATCAGTCACATGATCAGTGCATGATCAGCCACGTCATCTGTGCATGATAGCCACGTGATGAGTGCATACAATTACGTGATCAGTGCATGTGCAATCACGTGATCAGTGCATGAGAGCCACGTGATCAGTGCATGATCAGTCACGTGATAGGTATGTGATCAGCCACGTGAACAGTGCATGCTCCGTCACGTGATCAGGGCCTGCTGAGCTGCGTGATTACTGTCTGCTCATCTGCTTGACAATTGCCAGCTGAGCTGCACGATTCCTGCCTGTCATCTCCTTGACAATTGCCAGCTGTGCTGCGTAATTCCTGCCTGCTCATCTACTTGATTATTGCCAGCTGAGCAGCATGATTTCTCAGAGATGAGTTCCATGATTATTGCCTGCTCACTGATTCCTGCCTACTCAGCTCTTTGTTCATTGCCTCCAGAGGCACATGATCAGTGTATGAAACCAAACATGATCAGCACATGATCAGTCACATGATCAATGCATGATAAGCCAGGTGATCAGTGCATGATCAATTACGTGATCAGTGCATGATCAGTCATGTGACCAGTACATGGTAGCTGCGTGATCATTGCATGATCAGCCACTGGAGCAGTGCATGATAGCCACGTGATCAGTGCATGATCAGTCACGTGATCAGTGTACGATCAGCCACGTGATCAGTGCATGGTCAGAAACGTGAACATGTATGATCAGCCACGTGATCAGTGCATGATATCCATGTGATCAGTGCATGATCAATCACGTGATCAGTGTATGATCAGCCACGAGACAAGTGCATGCTCAGTCACGTGATCAGGGCCTGCTGAGCTGCGTGATTACTGTCTGCTCATCTGCTTGACCATTGCCAGCTGAGCTGCACGATTCCTGCCTGTCATCTGCTTGACAATTGCCAGCTGTGCTGCGTAATTCCTGCCTGCTCAGCTGCTTGATTATTGCCAGCTGAGCAGCATGATTCCTCACAGCTGAGTTCCATGATTATTGCCTGCTGACTGTTTGATTCGTGCCTACTCAGCTCTTTGTTTATTGCCTCCAGAGGCACATGATCAGTGTATGATAGCAAACATGATCAGCGCATGATCAGACACATGATCAGCGCCATTAAGTCAAGTGATCATTACATGATAGTCATGTGATCAGTCCATGCTCAGTCACGGTAACAGTGCATGATCAGCCAGGTGATCAGTGCATGATAGCTACGTGATCAGTTCATGATTAGTCACGTGATCTGTGCATGACCAGCCAAGTGATCAGTGCATGATAGCCACGTGATCAGTGCATGATCAGTCAAGTGATCAGTGCATGATCAGTCACGTGATCAGTGTATGATCAGCCACGTGATCAGTGCATGATCAGCCACATGATCAGTGCATGATCAATTACATGATCAGTGCATGATCAGTCACGTGATCAGTGTATGATCAGTCACATGATCAATGCATGATAAGCCAGGTGATCAGTGCATGATCAATTACGTGATCAGTGCATGATCAGTCATGTGACCAGTAAATGGTAGCTGTGTGATCATTGCATGATCATCCACATGATCAGTGCATGATCAATTACATGATCAGTGCATGATCAGTCACGTGATCAGTGTATGATCAGTCACATGATCAATGCATGATAAGCCAGGTGATCAGTGCATGATCAATTACGTGATCATTGCATGATCACTCACGTGACCAGTACATGGTAGCTATGTGACCATTGCATGATCAGCCAAGTAATCAGTGAATGATAGCCAACTGATCAGTGCATGATCAGTCACGTGATCAGTGTATGATGATCCACGTGATCAGTGCATGTGAAGTCATGTAATCAATGAATGATAGCTCCGTGATCAGTGCACGATCAGTCCCGTGAAGAGGTCATGATCAGCCAAGTGACCAGTGCAAGATAGCTACGTGATCAGTGCATGATCAGTCACATGATCAGTGCATGATCAGCCACGTCATCAGTGCATGATAGCCACGTGATCAGTGCATACAATTACGTGATCATTGCATGTGCAATCACGTGATCAGTGCATGAGAGCCACGTGATCAGTGCATGAATAGTCACGTGATAGGTGTGTGATCAGCCACGTGGACACTGCATGCTCAGTCACGTGATCAGGGCCTGCTGAGCTGCGTCATTACTGTCTGCTCATCTGCTTGACAATTGCCAGCTGAGCTGCATGATTCCTGCCTGTCATCTCCTTGACATTGCCACGTGTGCTGCATAATTCCTGCCTGCTCATCTACTTGATTATTGCCAGCTGAGCAGCATGATTTCTCAGAGCTGAGTTCCACGATTATTGCCTGCTCACTGATTCCTGCCTACTCAGCTCTTTGTTCATTGCCTCCAGAGGCACATGATCAGTGTATGACACCAAACATGACCAGCACAGGATCAGTCACATGATCAATGCACGATAAGCCAGGTGATCAGTGCATGATCAATTACGTGATCAGTGCATGATCAGTCATGTGACCAGTACATGGTAGCTGCGTGATCATTGCATGATCAGCCACGTGAGCAGTGCATGATAGCCACGTGATCAGTGCATGATCAGTCATGTGATCAGTGCATGATCAGTCACGTGATCAGTGCATGATCAGCCACGTGATCAGTGCATGATCAATTACGTGATCAGTGCATGATCAGTCACATGACCAGTACATGGTAGCTACGTGATCATTGCATGATCAGCCACGTGATCAGTGCATGATAGCCACGTGATCAGTGCATGATAGCCACGTGATCAGTGCATGATCAGTCACGTGATCAGGGCATGATCAGTCACGTGATCAATGCATGATCAATTACGTTACCATTGAATGATCAGTCAGGTGACCAGTACATGGTAGCTATGTGATCATTGTATGATCAGCCACGTAAGCAGTGCATGATAGCCACGTGATCAGTGTATGATCAGCCACGTGATCAGTGCATGATCAATTACGTGATCAGTGCATGATCAGTCACGTGACCAGTACATGGTAGCTCTGTGATCATTGTATGATCAGCCACGTTAGCAGTGCATGATAGCCACGTGATCAGTGCATGATCAGTCACGTGATCAGGGCATGATCACTCACGTGATCAGTGCATGATCAATTACGTTACCATGGCGTAATCAGTCACATGACCAGTACATGTTAGCTACGTGATCATTGCAGGATCAGCCACGTGAGCACTGAATGATAGACACGTGACCAGTGCATGATCAGCTACATGAGCAGTGTATGATCAGCCATTTGATCAGTGCATGATCAGACACGTGAACAGTGTATGATCAGCCACGTGATCAGTGCATGATACCTACGTGATCAGTTCATGATTAGTCACGTGATCTGTGCATGACCAGGCACGTGAACAGTGTATGATCCGCCACGTGATCAGTGCATTATAGCCACGTGATCAGTGCATGATCAATTACGTGATCAGTGCATGATCAGTCACGTGACAAGTACAAGGTAGCTACATGATCATTGCATGATCAGCCACGTTAGCAGTGCATGATAGTCACGTGATCAGTGCATGATCAGTCACATGTTCAGTGCGCGATCAGTCACGTGAACAGTGCATGATAAGTCACCTGATCAGTGCATGATCAATTACGTGATCAGTGCATGATCACTCACGTGACCAGTACAAGGTAGCTACGTGATCATTGCATGATCAGCCACGTTAGCAGTGCATGATAGTCACGTGATCAGTGCATGATCAGTCACATGTTCAGTGCGCGATCAGTCACGTGAACAGTGCATGATAAGTCACCTGATCAGTGCATGATCAATTACGTGATCAGTGCATGATCACTCACCTGACCAGTACATGGTAGCTACGTGATCATTGCATGATCAGCCACGTTAGCAGTGCATGATAGTCACGTGATCAGTGCATGATCAGTTTCGGGAGCAGAGTATGATCAGCCACTTGATCAGTGCAGTATAGCCACGTGATCACTGCATGATCTGTCACATGATCAGTGTATGATCATCCACGTGATCAGTGCATGGGCAGTCATGTGATCAGTGCATGATATAGACGTGATCAGTGCATGATCAGTCTCGTGATCAGTGTATGATCAACCACGTGATCAGTGCATGATTGCCAGGTAATGAGTGCATGATAGCCAGATGATCAGTGCATTATCAGTAACGTGATCAGTGTATGATCAGCCAAGTAATCAGTGCATGATAGCCAAATGATCAGTGCATGAACAGCCACGTGATCATTTCATGATCAGCCACGTGAGTAGTGCATGATTGCCTCATGATCAGTGCATGATCAGTCACGTGATCAGTGCATGATCAGTCACGTAATCTGTGCATGACCAGGCACGTGATCAGTGTATGACCAGCCAAGTTACCAGTGCATGATAGCCACCTGATCAGTGCATGATCAGTAACGTGAACAGTGTATGATCAGCCACATGATCAGTGCATGATCAGTTACGTGAGCAGTGTATGACCAGCCACGTGATCAGTGCATGGTCAGACACATGAACAGTGTATGATCAGGCACGTGATCATTGCATGATATCCAAGTGATCAGTGCATAATCAATCACGTGTTCAGTGTATGATCAGCCACGTGAACAGTGCATGCACAGTCACGTGATCTGTGCATGACCAGGCACGTGATCAGTGTATGACTAGCCAAGTTACCAGTGCATGATAGCCACCTGATCAGTGCATGATCAGTAACGTGAACAGTGTATGATCAGCCACGTGATCAGTGCATGATACCTACGTGATCAGTTCATGATTAGTCACGTGATCTGTGCATGACAGGCACGTAATCAGTGCATGATATCCACGTGATCAGTGAATTATAGCCACGTGATCAGTTCATGATTATTCACGTGATCTGTGCATGACCAGGCACGTGAACAGTGTATGATCAGCCACGTGATCAGTGCATTATAGCCACGTGATCATTGCATGATCAGTCAAGTGATCAGTGCATGATCAGTCACGTAATCTGTGCATGACCAGGCACGTGATCAGTGTATGACCAGCCAAGTGATCAGTGCATGATCAGCCACGTGAACAGTACATGGTTGCTACGTGATCATTGCATGATCAGCCACGTGAGCAGAGCATGATAGCCACGTGATCAGTGCTTGATCAGTCACGTGAACAGTGCATGATCATTTACGTGATCTGTGCATGATCAGTCACATGACCAGTATATGGTAGCTAAGTGATCATTGCATGACCAGCCACGTGAGCAGTGCATGATACCCATGTGATGTGTGCATGATCAGTTAGGTGAGCAGAGTATGTTCAGCCACGTGATCAGTGCATGATAGCCACGTGATCAGAGCATGATAGCTGCATGAGTAGTGTACGATCAGCCACGTGATCAGTGCATGGTCAGACACGTGAACATGTATGATCAGCCACGTGATCAGTGCATGATATCCATGTGATCAGTGCATGATCAATCACGTGATCAGTGTATGATCAGCCACGAGACAAGTGCATGCTCAGTCACGTGATCAGGGCCTGCTGAGCTGCGTGATTACTGTCTGCTCATTTGCTTGACCATTGCCAGCTGAGCTGCACGATTCCTGCCTGTCATCTGCTTGACAATTGCCAGCTGTGCTGCGTAATTCCTGCCTGCTCAGCTGCTTGATTATTGCCAGCTGAGCAGCATGATTCCTCACAGCTGAGTTCCATGATTATTGCCTGCTGACTGTTTGATTCGTGCCTACTCAGCTCTTTGTTTATTGCCTCCAGAGGCACATGATCAGTGTATGATAGCAAACATGATCAGCGCATGATCAGACACATGATCAGCGCCATTAAGTCAAGTGATCATTACATGATAGTCATGTGATCAGTCCATGCTCAGTCACGGTAACAGTGCATGATCAGCCAGGTGATCAGTGCATGATAGCTACGTGATCAGTTCATGATTAGTCACGTGATCTGTGCATGACCAGCCAAGTGATCAGTGCATGATAGCCACGTGATCAGTGCATGATCAGTCAAGTGATCAGTGCATGATCAGTCACGTGATCAGTGTATGATCAGCCACGTGATCAGTGCATGATCAGCCACATGATCAGTGCATGATCAATTACATGATCAGTGCATGATCAGTCACGTGATCAGTGTATGATCAGTCACATGATCAATGCATGATAAGCCAGGTGATCAGTGCATGATCAATTACGTGATCAGTGCATGATCAGTCATGTGACCAGTACATGGTAGCTGTGTGATCATTGCATGATCAGCCACATGAGCAGTGCATGATAGCCACGTGATCAGTGCATGATCAGTCACGTGATCAGTGCATGATCAGTCACGTGATCAGTGAATGATAGCCACGTGATCAGTGCATGATCAATTACGTGATCATTGCATGATCACTCACGTGACCAGTACATGGTAGCTATGTGACCATTGCATGATCAGCCAAGTAATCAGTGAATGATAGCCAACTGATCAGTGCATGATCAGTCACGTGATCAGTGCTTGGTGAGTCACGTGATGAGTGCAAGATCAGTCACGTGATCAGTGTATGATGATCCACGTGATCAGTGCATGTGAAGTCATGTAATCAATGAATGATAGCTCCGTGATCAGTGCACGATCAGTCCCTTGAAGAGGTCATGATCAGCCAAGTGACCAGTGCAAGATAGCTACGTGATCAGTGCATGATCAGTCACATGATCAGTGCATGATCAGCCATGTCATCAGTGCATGATAGCCACGTGATCAGTGCATACAATTACGTGATCATTGCATGTGCAATCACGTGATCAGTGCATGAGAGCCACGTGATCAGTGCATGAATAGTCACGTGATAGGTGTGTGATCAGCCACGTGGACACTGCATGCTCAGTCACGTGATCAGGGCCTGCTGAGCTGCGTGATTACTGTCTGCTCATCTCCTTGACAATTGCCACCTGTGCTGCGTAATTCCTGCCTGCTCATCTACTTGATTATTGCCAGCTGAGCAGCATGATTTCTCAGAGCTGAGTTCCACGATTATTGCCTGCTCACTGATTCCTGCCTACTCAGCTCTTTGTTCATTGCCTCCAGAGGCACATGATCAGTGTATGACACCAAACATGATCAGCACAGGATCAGTCACATGATCAATGCACGATAAGCCAGGTGATCAGTGCATGATCAATTACGTGATCAGTGCATGATCAGTCATGTGACCAGTACATGGTAGCTGCGTGATCATTGCACGATCAGCCACGGGAGCAGTGCATGATAGGCACGTGATCAGTGCATGATCAGTCTCGTGATCAGTGCATGATCAGTCACGTGAGCTGTGCATGATCAATTACGTGATCAGTGCATGAAGAGTCACGTGACCAGTACATGGTAACTACGTGATCATTGCATGATCAGCCACGTGATCTGTGCATGATAGCCACGTGATCAGTGCATGATAGCCACGTGATCAGTGCATGATAGCTACCTGATCATTTCATGATTAGTCACGTGATCTGTGCATGACCAGGCAGGTGGTCAGTGTATGATCGGCCACGTGAACAGTGCATGATAGCCACGTGATCAGTGCATGAACAGTCACCTGATGGATGTATGATGAGTCACGTGACCGGTACCTGGTAGCTACATGATCATTGCATGATCAGCCACGTGAGTAGTGCATGATTGCCTCATGATCAGTGCATGATCAGTCACGTGATCAGTGCATGATCAGTCACGTAATCTGTGCATGACCAGGCACGTGATCAGTGTATGACCAGCCAAGTTACCAGTGCATGATAGCCACCTGATCAGGGCATGATCAGTAACGTGAACAGAGTATGATCAGCCACATGATCAGTGCATGATCAGTTACGTGAGCAGTGTATGACCAGCCACGTGATCAGTGCATGGTCAGACACATGAACAGTGTATGATCAGGCACGTGATCATTGCATGATATTCAAGTGATCAGTGCATAATCAATCACGTGTTCAGTGTATGATCAGCCACGTGAACAGTGCATGCACAGTCACGTGATCTGTGCATGACCAGGCACGTGATCAGTGTATGACTAGCCAAGTTACCAGTGCATGATAGCCACCTGATCAGTGCATGATCAGTAACGTGAACAGTGTATGATCAGCCACGTGATCAGTGCATGATACCTACGTGATCAGTTCATGATTAGTCACGTGATCTGTGCATGACAGGCACGTAATCAGTGCATGATATCCACGTGATCAGTGAATTATAGCCACGTGATCAGTTCATGATTATTCACGTGATCTGTGCATGACCAGGCACGTGAACAGTGTATGATCAGCCACGTGATCAGTGCATTATAGCCACGTGATCATTGCATGATCAGTCAAGTGATCAGTGCATGATCAGTCACGTAATCTGTGCAGGACCAGGCACGTGATCAGTGTATGACCAGCCAAGTGATCAGTGCATGATCAGCCACGTGAACAGTACATGGTTGCTACGTGATCATTGCATGATCAGCCACGTGAGCAGAGCATGATAGCCACGTGATCAGTGCTTGATCAGTCACGTGAACAGTGCATGATCATTTACGTGATCTGTGCATGATCAGTCACATGACCAGTATATGGTAGCTAAGTGATCATTGCATGACCAGCCATGTGAGCAGTGCATGATACCCATGTGATGTGTGCATGATCAGTTAGGTGAGCAGAGTATGTTCAGCCACGTGATCAGTGCATGATCAGTCACGTGATCAGTGCATGATCAATTATGTTACCATTGCATGATCAGTCACGTGACCAGTACATGGTAGCTATGTGATCATTGCATGACCAGCCACGTGAGCAGTGCATGATACCCATGTGATGTGTGCATGATCAGTTAGGTGAGCAGAGTATGTTCAGCCACGTGATCAGTGCATGATCAGTCACGTGATCAGTGCATGATCAATTACGTTACCATTGCATGATCAGTCACGTGACCAGTACATGGTAGCTATGTGATCATTGCATGACCAGCCACGTGAGCAGTGCATGATACCCATGTGATGTGTGCATGATCAGTTAGGTGAGCAGAGTATGTTCAGCCACGTGATCAGGGCATGATCAGTCACGTGATCAGTGCATGATCAATTACGTTACCATTGCATGATCAGTCACGTGACCAGTACATGGTAGCTATGTGATCATTGTATGATCAGCCACGTAAGCAGTGCATGATAGCCACGTGATCAGTGTATGATCAGCCACGTGATCAGTGCATGATCAATTACGTGATCAGTGCATGATCAGTCACGTGACCAGTACATGGTAGCTATGTGATCATTGTATGATCAGCCACGTTAACAGTGCATGATAGCCACGTGAGCAGTGCATGATCAGTCACGTGATCAGTGCATGATCAGTTACGTGATTAGTGCATGGTCAATTACATTACCATTGCATGATCAGTCACGTGACTAGTACATGTTAGCTACGTGAACATTGCAGTATCAGCCACGTGAGCACTGCATGATAGACACGTGATCACTGCATTATCAGTCACGTGATCAGTGTATGATCAGCCACGTGATCAGTGCATGATCAGCCGCATGATCAGTGCATGATCAATTACGTGATCATTGCATGATCAGCCACGTGAGCCGTGCATGATAGCCACGAGATCAGTGCATGATCAGTCACGTGATCAGTGCATGATCAGTCACGTGAACAGTGCATGATAAGTCACCTGATCAGTGCATGATCAATTACGTGATCAGTGCATGATCACTCACCTGACCAGTACATGGTAGCTACGTGATCATTGCATGATCAGCCACGTGAGCAGTGCATGATAGCCACGTGATCACTGCATGATCTGTCACATGATCAGTGTATGATCAATCACGTGTTCAGTGCATGGGCAGTCATGTGATCAGTGCATGATATAGACGTGATCAGTGCATGATCAGTCTTGTGATCAGTGTATGATCAACCACGTGATCAGTGCACGATAGCCAGGTAATGAGTGCATGATAGCCAGATGATCAGTGCATTATCAGTCACATTATCAGGGTATGATCAGCCAAGTAATCAGTGCATGATAGCCAAATGATCAGTGCATGATCAGTCACGTGATCAGTGCATGATCAGTCACGTGATCAGTGTATGATCATCCACGTGATCAGTGCATGTGGAGTCATGTAATCAATGCATGATAGCGCCGTGATCAGTGCACGATCAGTCCCGTGATGAGTGTATGATCAGCCAAGTGATCAGTGCATGTGGAGTCATGTAATCAATGCATGATAGCGCCGTGATCAGTGCACGATCAATCCCATGATGAGTGTATGATCAGCCAAGTGATCAGTGCAAGATAGCTACGTGATCAGTGCATGATCAGTCACGTGATCAGTGCATGATCAGCCACGTCATCAGTGCATGATAGGCTCGTTATCAGTGCATACAATTACGTGATCAGTGCATGTGCAATCACGTGATCAGTGCATGAGAGCCACGTGATCAGTGCATGATCAGTCACGTGATAGGTATGTGATCAGCCACGTGAACAGTGCATGCTCCGTCACGTGATCAGGGCCTGCTGAGCTGCGTGATTACTGTCTGCTCATCTGCTTGACAATTGCCAGCTGAGCTGCACGATTCCTGCCTGTCATCTCCTTGACAATTGCCACCGGTGCTGCGTAATTCCTGCCTGCTCATCTACTTGATTATTGCCAGCTGAGCAGCATGATTTCTCAGAGCTGAGTTCCATGATTATTGCCTGCTGACTGATTCCTGCCTACTCAGCTCTTTGTTCATTGCCTCCAGAGGCACATGATCAGTGTATGACACCAAACATGATCAGCACAGGATCAGTCACATGATCAATGCATGATAAGCCAGGTGATCAGTGCATGATCAATTACGTGATCAGTGCATGATCAGTCATGTGACCAGTACATGGTAGCTGCGTGATCATTGCACGATCAGCCACGGAAGCAGTGCATGATAGCCACGTGATCAGTGCATGATCAGTCTCGTGATCAGTGCATGATCAGTCACGTGATCAGTGCATGATCAGCCACGTGATCAGTGCATGATCAATTACGTGATCACTGCATGATCAGTCACGTGACCAGTACATGGTAGCTACGTGATCATTGCATGATCAGCCACGTGATCAGTGCATGATAGCCACGTGATCAGTGCATGATAGCCACGTGATCAGTGCATGATCAGTCACGTGATACGTGTGTGATCAGACACGTGATCAGTGCATGATAGCCACGTGAACAGTGCATGATCAGTCACGTTAACAGTGCATGATCAGTCATGTGATGAGTGTATGATCAGCCACGTGATCAGTGCATGATCAATTACGTGATCAGTGCATGATCAGTCACGTGACCTGTACATGGTAGCTATATGATCATTGTATGATCAGCCACATAAGCAGAGCATGATAGCCACGTGAGCAGTGCATGATGAGTCACGTGATCAGTGCATGATCAGTCACGTGATCAGTGCATGAACAATTACGTTACCATTGCATGATCAGTCACGTGACCAGTACATGTTAGCTACGTGATCATTGCATGATCAGCCACGTGATCAGTGCATGATAGCCACGTGATCAGTGCATGATCAGTCACGTGATACGTGTGTCATCAGCCACGTGATCAGTGCATGATATCCACGTGATCAGTGCATGATAGCCACGTGATCAGTGCATGATCAGTCACGTGATACGTGTGTGATCAGCCACGTGATCAGTGCATGATAGCCACGTGAACAGTGCATGATCAGTCATGTGATGAGTGCGAGATCATTTACGTGATCAGTGCATGATCAGTCACTTGACCAGTACATGTTAGCTACGTGATCATTGCATGATCAGCCACGTGATCAGTGCATGATAGCCACGTGATCAGTGCATGATCAGTCACGTGATACGTGTGTCATCAGCCACGTGATCAGTGCATGATATCCACGTGATCAGTGCATGATTGCCACGTGATCAGTGCATGACCAGGCACGTGATCAGTGTATGATCAGCCACGTGATCAGTGCATGATAGGCATGTGATCAGTGCATGATCAGTCAGTTGAACAGTACATGGTAGCTATGTGATCATTGTATGAGCAGCCAGGTAAGCTGTGCATGATAGCCACGTGAGCAGTGCATGATCAGTCACGTGATCAGTGCATGATCAGTCACGTGATTAGTGCATGGTCAATTACATTACCATTGCATGATCAGTCACGTGACCAGTACATGTTAGCTACGTGAACATTGCAGGATCAGCCACGTGAGCACTGCATGATAGACACGTGATCACTGCATTATCACACACGTGAACAGTGTATGATCAGCCACGTAATCAGTGCATGATACCTACGTGATCAGTTTATGATTAGTCCCGGGACCTGTGCATGACAGCCACGTAATCAGTGCATGATATCCACGCGAACAGTGAATTATAGCCACGTGATCAGTTCATGATTAGTCACGTGATCTGTGCATGACCAGGCACTTGAACAGTGTATGATCAGCCACGTGATCAGTGCCTTATAGCCACGTGATCAATGCATGATCAGTCAAGTGATCAGTGTGTGAACAGTCTCGTGATCAGTGCATGATCAGTCACGTGACCAGTATATGATCAGTCACGTGAAGAGTGCATGATCATTTACCTGATCTGTGCATGATCAGTCATGTGACCAGTACATGGTAGCTACGTGATCATTGCATGATCAGCCACGTGAGCCGTGCATGATAGCCACGAGATCAGTGCATGATCAGTCACGTGATCAGTGCATTGATCAGTCACGTAATCTGTGCATGACCAGGCACGTGATCAGTGTATGACCAGCCAAGTGATCAGTGCATGATAGCCACGTGATCAGTGCATGGTCAGTCACTTGATCAGTGCATGATCAGTCACGTGATCAGTGCATGATCAGTCATGTGACCAGTACATGGTTGCTATATGATCATTGCATGATCAGCCCCGTGAGCAGTGCATGATAGCCACGTGATCAGTGCATGATCAGTTTCTGGAGCAAAGTATGATCAGCCACTTGATCAGTGTATGATAGCCACGTGATCACTGCATGAACAATCACGTGATCAGTGTATGATCAGCCACGAGAACAGTGCATGCTCCGTCACGTGATCAGGGCCTGCTGAGCTGCGTGATTACTGTCTGCTCATCTGCTTGACAATTGCCAGCTGAGTTGCACGATTCCTGCCTGTCATCTCCTTGACAATTGCCACCTGGGCTGCGTAATTCCTGCCTGCTCATCTACTTGATTATTGCCAGCTGAGAAGCATGATTTCTCAGAGCTGAGTTCCATGATAATTGCCTGCTGACTGATTCCTGCCTATTCAGCTCTTTTTTCATTGCCTCCAGAGGCACATGATCAGTATATGACACCAAACATGATCAGCACATGATCAGTCACATGATCAATGCATGATAAGCCAGGTGATCAGTGCATGATCAATTACGTGATCAGTGCATGATCAGTCATGTGACCAGTACATGGTAGCTGCGTGATCATTGCATGATCAGCCAAGTGAGCAGTGCATGATAGCCACGTGATCAGTGCATGATCTGTCACGTGATCAGTGCATAATCAGTCACGTGATCAGTGCATGATCAATTACGTGATCATTGCATGATCAGTCACGTGATCTGTGCATGATAGCCACGTGATCAGTGCATGATAGCCACGTGATCAGTGTATGATCAGTCACGTGATACGTGTGAGATCAGCCACGTGATCAGTGCATGATATCCACGTGATCAGTGCATGATAGCCACGTTATCAATTCATGAGTTGTCACGTGATCTTTGCATGACCAGGCAGGTGATCAGTGTATGATCAGCCACGTGATCAGTGCATGATAGCCACGTTATCAGTGCATGATCAGTCATGTGAACAGTGCATGATCAGTCACGTGATCAGTGTATGATCACCCAAGTGATCAATGCATGATCAATTACATGATCAGTGCATGATCAGTCACGTGACCAGTACATGGTAGCTATGTGATCATTGTATGATCAGCCACGTAAGCTGTGCATGATAGCCACGTGATCAGTGCATGATCAGACACGTGATCAGTGCATGAACAATCACGGTATCAGTTCATGATCAATTACGTTACCATTGCATGATCAGTCACGTGACCAGTATATATTAGCTACGTGATCATTGCAGGATCAGCCACGTGAGCACTGCATGATAGACACGTGATCAGTGCATGATCAGCTACGTGAGCAGTGTATGATCAGCCACGTGATCAGTTTCTGATCAGACACATGAACAGTGTATGATCAGCCACGTGATCAGTGAATTATAGCCACGTGATCAGTTCATGATTAGTCACGTGATCTGTGCATGACCAGGCACGTGAACAGTGTATGATCAGCCACGTGATCAGTGCAGTATAGCCACGTGATCAGTGCATGATCAGCCACGTCATCAGTGCATGATAGGCTCGTGATCAGTGCATACAATTACGTGATCAGTGCATGTGCAATCACGTGATCAGTGCATGAGAGCCACGTGATCAGTGCATGATCAGTCACGTGATAGGTGTGTGATCATCCACGTGAACAGTGCATGCTCCGTCACGTGATCAGGGCCTGCTGAGCTGCGTGATTACTGTCTGCTCATCTGCTTGACAATTGCCAGCTGAGCTGCACGATTCCTGCCTGTCATCTCCTTGACAATTGCCACCTGTGCTGCATAATTCCTGCCTGCTCATCTACTTGATTATTGCCAGCTGAGCAGCATGATTTCTCAGAGCTGAGTTCCATGATTATTGCCTGCTGCCTGATTCCTGCCTACTCAGCTCTTTGTTCATTGCCTCCAGAGGCACATGATCAGTGTATGACACCAAACATGATCAGAAGAGGATTAGTCACATGATCAATGCATGATAAACCAGGTGATCAGTGCATGATCAATTACGTGATCAGTGCATGATCAGTCAGGTGACCAATATATGGTAGCTGCGTGATCATTGCATGATCAGTCACGTGATCGGAGCATGATCAGCCACGTGATCAGTGCATGATCAATTATGTGATCACTGCATGATCAGTCACGTGACCAGTACATGGTAGCTACGTGATCATTGCATGATCAGCCACGTGATCAGTGCATGATTGCCATGTGATCAGTGCATGATAGCCACGTGATCAGTGCATGATCAGTCACGTGATACGTGTGTGATCAGCCACATGATCAGTGCATGATAGCCACTTGAACAGTGCATGATCAGTCACGTGAACAGTGCATGATCAGTCATGTGATGAGTGTATGATCAGCCACGTGATCAGTGCATGATCAATTACGTGATCACTGCATGATCAGTCACGTGACCAGTACATGGTAGCTATGTGATGATTGTATGATCAGCCACGTAAGCAGTGCATGATAGCCACGTGATCAGTGCATGATGAGTCACGTGATCAGTGCATGATCAGTCACGTGATCAGTGCATGAACAATTATGTTACCATTGAATGATGAGTCACGTGACCAGTACATGTTAGCTACGTGATCATTGCATGATCAGCCACGTGATCAGTGCATGATAGCCACGTAATCAGTGCATGATCAGTCACGTGATACGTGTGTCATCAGCCACGTGATCAGTGCATGATATCCACGTGATCAGTGCATGATAGCCACGTGATCACTTCATGATTAGTCACGTGATCTGTGCATGACCAGGCACGTGATCAGTGTACGATCAGCCACGTGATCAGTGCATGATCAATTACGTGATCAGTGCATGATCAGTCACGTGACCAGTACATGGTACCTATGTGATCATTGTATGAGCAGCCAGGTAAGCTGTGCATGATAGCCACGTGAGCAGTGCATGATCAGTCACGTGATCAGTACATGATCAGTCACGTGATTAGTGCATGGTCAATTACATTACCATTGCATGATCAGTCACGTGACTAGTACATGTTAGCTACGTGAACATTGCAGGATCAGCCACGTGAGCACTGCATGATAGACACGTGATCACTGCATTTTCAGTCACGTGATCAGTGTATGATCAGCCACGTGATCAGTGCATGATCAGCCGCATGATCAGTGCATGATCAATTACGTGATCATTGCATGATCAGCCACGTGAGCCGTGCATGATAGCCACGAGATCAGTGCATGATCAGTCACGTGATCAGTGCATGATCAGTCACGTGAACAGTGCATGATAAGTCACCTGATCAGTGCATGATCAATTACGTGATCATTGCATGATCAGCCACGTGATCTGTGAATGATAGCCACGTGATCAGTGCATGATAGCCACGTGATCAGTGCATGATCAGTCACGTGATACGTGTGAGATCAGCCACGTGATCAGTGCATGATATCCACGTGATCAGTGCATGATAGCCACGTTATCAATTCATGAGTTGTCACGTGATCTTTGCATGACCAGGCACGTGATCAGTGTATGATCAGCCACATGATCAGTGCATGATAGCCACGTGATCAGTGCATGATCAGTCATGTGAACAGTGCATGATCAGTCACGTGATCAGTGTATGATCACCCAAGTGATCAATGCATGATCAATTACATGATCAGTGCATGATCAGTCACGTGACCAGTACATGGTAGCTATGTGATCATTGTATGATCAGCCACGTAAGCTGTGCATGATAGCCACATGATCAGTGCATGATCAGACACGTGATCAGTGCATGAACAATCACGGTATCAGTTCATGATCAAATACGTTACCATTGCATGATCAGTCACGTGACCAGTACATGTTAGCTACGTGATCATTGCAGGATCAGCCACGTGAGCACTGCATGATAGACACGTGATCAGTGCATGATCAGCTACGTGAGCAGTGTATGATCAGCCACGTGATCAGTTTCTGATCAGACACATGAACAGTGTATGATCAGCCACGTGATCAGTGAATTATAGCCACGTGATCAGTTCATGATTAGTCACGTGATCTGTGCATGACCAGGCACGTGAACAGTGTATGATCAGCCACGTGATCAGTGCAGTATAGCCACGTGATCAGTGCATGATCAGCCACGTTATCAGTGCATGATAGGCTCGTGATCAGTGCACACAATTACGTGATCAGTGCATGTGCAATCACGTGATCAGTGCATGAGAGCCACGTGATCAGTGCATGATCAGTCACGTGATAGGTGTGTGATCATCCATGTGAACAGTGCATGCTCCGTCACGTGATCAGGGCCTGCTGAGCTGCGTGATTACTGTCTGCTCATCTGCTTGACAATTGCCAGCTGAGCTGCACGATTCCTGCCTGTCATCTCCTTGACAATTGCCACCTGTGCTGCGTAATTCCTGCCTGCTCATCTACTTGATTATTGCCAGCTGAGCAGCATGATTTCTCAGAGCTGAATTCCATGATTATTGCCTGCTGCCTGATTCCTGCCTACTCAGCTCTTTGTTCATTGCCTCCAGAGGCACATGATCAGTGTATGACACCAAACATGATCAGAAGAGGATTAGTCACATGATCAATGCATGATAAACCAGGTGATCAGTGCATGATCAATTACGTGATCAGTGCATGATCAGTCAGGTGACCAGTATATGGTAGCTGCGTGATCATTGCATGATCAGTCACGTGATCGGTGCATGATCAGCCACGTGATCAGTGCATGATCAATTATGTGATCACTGCAATATCAGTCACGTGACCAGTACATGGTAGCTACGTGATCATTGCATGATCAGCCACGTGATCAGTGCATGATAGCCATGTGATCAGTGCATGATAGCCACGTGATCAGTGCATGATCAGTCACGTGATACGTGTGTGATCAGCCACATGATCAGTGCATGATAGCCACTTAAACAGTGCATGATCAGTCACGTGAACAGTGCATGATCAGTCATGTGATGAGTGTATGATCAGCCACGTGATCAGTGCATGATCAATTACGTGATCACTGCATGATCAGTCACGTGACCAGTACATGGTAGCTATGTGATGATTGTATGATCAGCCACGTAAGCAGTGCATGATAGCCACGTGATCAGTGCATGATGAGTCACGTGATCAGTGCATGATCAGTCACGTGATCAGTGCATGAACAATTATGTTACCATTGAATGATGAGTCACGTGACCAGTACATGTTAGCTACGTGATCATTGCATGATCAGCCACGTGATCAGTGCATGATAGCCACGTAATCAGTGCATGATCAGTCACGTGATACGTGTGTCATCAGCCACGTGATCAGTGCATGATATCCACGTGATCAGTGCATGATAGCCACGTGATCACTTCATGATTAGTCACGTGATCTGTGCATGACCAGGCACGTGATCAGTGTATGATCAGCCACGTGATCAGTGCATGATAGGCATGTGATCAGTGCATGATCAGTCAGTTGAACAGTGCATGATCAGTCACGTGATCAGTGTACGATCAGCCACGTGATCAGTGCATGATCAATTACATGATCAGTGCATGATCAGTCACGTGACCAGTACATGGTACCTATGTGATCATTGTATGAGCAGCCAGGTAAGCTGTGCATGATAGCCACGTGAGCAGTGCATGATCAGTCACGTGATCAGTGCATGATCAGTCACGTGATTAGTGCATGGTCAATTACATTACCATTGCATGATCAGTCACGTGACTAGTACATGTTAGCTACATGAACATTGCAGGATCAGCCACGTGAGCACTGCATGATAGACACGTGATCACTGCATTATCAGTCACGTGATCAGTGTATGACCAGGCACGTGATCAGTGTATGACCAGCCAAGCTACCAGTGCATGATAGCCACCTGATCAGTGCATGATCAGTAACGTGAACAGTGTATGGTCAGCCACATGATCAGTGCATGATCAGTTACGTGAGCAGTGTATGACCAGCCACGTGATCAGTGAATGGTCAGACACATGAACAGTGTATGATCAGGCACGTGATCATTGCATGATATCCAAGTGATCAGTGCATAATCAATCACGTGTTCAGTGTATGATCAGCCACGTAAACAGTGCATGCACAGTCACGTGATCTGTGCATGACCAGGCACGTGATCAGTGTATGACTAGCCAAGTTACCAGTGCATGATAGCCACCTGATCAGTGCATGATCAGTAACGTGAACAGTGTATGATCAGCCACGTGATCAGTGCATGATACCTACGTGATCAGTTCATGATTAGTCACGTGATCTGTGCATGACAGGCACGTAATCAGTGCATGATATCCACGTGATCAGTGAATTATAGCCACGTGATCAGTTCATGATTATTCACGTGATCTGTGCATGACCAGGCACGTGAACAGTGTATGATCAGCCACGTGATCAGTGCATTATAGCCACGTGATCATTGCATGATCAGTCAAGTGATCAGTGCATGATCAGTCACGTAATCTGTGCATGACCAGGCACGTGATCAGTGTATGACCAGCCAAGTGATCAGTGCATGATCAGCCACGTGAACAGTACATGTTTGCTACGTGATCATTGCATGATCAGCCACGTGAGCAGAGCATGATAGCCACGTGATCAGTGCTTGATCAGTCACGTGAACAGTGCATGATCATTTACGTGATCTGTGCATGATCAGTCACATGACCAGTATATGGTAGCTAAGTGATCATTGCATGACCAGCCACGTGAGCAGTGCATGATACCCATGGGATGTGTGCATGATCAGTTAGGTGAGCAGAGTATGTTCAGCCACGTGATCAGTGCATGATAGCCACGTGATCAGAGCATGATAGCTGCGTGAGTAGTGTACGATCAGCCACCTGATCAGTGCATGGTCAGACACGTGAACATGTATGATCAGCCACGTGATCAGTGCATGATATCCATGTGATCAGTGCATGATCAATCACGTGATCAGTGTATGATCAGCCACGAGAACAGTGCATGCTCAGTCACGTGATCAGGGCCTGCTGAGCTGCGTGATTACTGTCTGCTCATCTGCTTGACCATTGCCAGCTGAGCTGCACGATTCCTGCCTGTCATCTGCTTGACAATTGCCAGCTGTGCTGCGTAATTCCTGCCTGCTCAGCTGCTTGATTATTGCCAGCTGAGCAGCATGATTCCTCACAGCTGAGTTCCATGATTATTGCCTGCTGACTGTTTGATTCGTGCCTACTCAGCTCTTTGTTTATTGCCTCCAGAGGCACATGATCAGTGTATGATAGCAAACATGATCAGCGCATGATCAGACACATGATCAGCGCCATTAAGTCAAGTGATCACTACATGATAGTCATGTGATCAGTCCATGCTCAGTCACGGTAACAGTGCATGATCAGCCAGGTGATCAGTGCATCATAGCTTCGTGATCAGTTCATGATTAGTCACGTGATCTGTGCATGACCAGCCAAGTGATCAGTGCATGATAGCCACGTGGTCAGTGCATGATCAGTCAAGTGATCAGTGCATGATTAGTCACGTGATCAGTGTATGATCAGCCACGTGATCAGTGCATGATCAATTACGTGATCAGTGCATGATCAGTCATGTGACCAGTACATGGTAGCTGCGTGATCATTGCATGATCAGCCACATGAGCAGTGCATGATAGCCACGTGATCAGTGCATGATCAGTCACGTGATCAGTGCATGATCAGTCACGTGATCAGTGAATGATAGCCACGTGATCAGTGCATGATCAATTACGTGATCATTGCATGATCACTCAGGTGACCAGTACATGGTAGCTATGTGACCATTGCATGATCAGCCAAGTAATCAGTGAATGATAGCCAACTGATCAGTGCATGATCAGTCACGTGATCAGTGCTTGGTGAGTCACGTGATGAGTGCAAGATCAGTCACGTGATCAGTGTATGATGATCCACGTGATCAGTGCATGTGAAGTCATGTAATCAATGAATGATAGCTCCGTGATCAGTGCACGATCAGTCCCGTGAAGAGGTCATGATCAGCCAAGTGACCAGTGCAAGATAGCTACGTGATCAGTGCATGATCAGTCACATGATCAGTGCATGATCAGCCACGTCATCAGTGCATGATAGCCACGTGATCAGTGCATACAATTACGTGATCATTGCATGTGCAATCACGTGATCAGTGCATGAGAGCCACGTGATCAGTGCATGAATAGTCACGTGATAGGTGTGTGATCAGCCACGTGGACACTGCATGCTCAGTCACGTGATCAGGGCCTGCTGAGCTGCGTGATTACTGTCTGCTCATCTGCTTGACAATTGCCAGCTGAGCTGCATGATTCCTGCCTGTCATCTCCTTGACAATTGCCACCTGTGCTGCGTAATTCCTGCCTGCTCATCTACTTGATTATTGCCAGCTGAGCAGCATGATTTCTCAGAGCTGAGTTCCACGATTATTGCCTGCTCACTGATTCCTGCCTACTCAGCTCTTTGTTCATTGCCTCCAGAGGCACATGATCAGTGTATGACACCAAACATGATCAGCACAGGATCAGTCACATGATCAATGCACGATAAGCCAGGTGATCAGTGCATGATCAATTACGTGATCAGTGCATGATCAGTCATGTGACCAGTACATGGTAGCTGCGTGATCATTGCACGATCAGCCACGGGAGCAGTGCATGATAGGCACGTGATCAGTGCATGATCAGTCTCGTGATCAGTGCATGATCAGTCACGTGATCAGTGCATGATCAGCCACGTGATCAGTGCATGATCAGTCACATGACCAGTACATGGTAACTACGTGATCATTGCATGATCAGCCACGTGATCTGTGCATGATAGCCACGTGATCAGTGCATGATAGCCACGTGATCAGTGCATGATAGCTACCTGATCATTTCATGATTAGTCACATGATCTGTGCATGACCAGGCAGGTGGTCAGTGTATGATCAGCCACGTGAACAGTGCATGATAGCCACGTGATCAGTGCATGAACAGTCACCTGATGGATGTATGATGAGTCACGTGACCGGTACCTGGTAGCTACATGATCATTGCATGATCAGCCACGTGAGTAGTGCATGATTGCCTCATGATCAGTGCATGATCAGTCACGTGATCAGTGCATGATCAGTCACGTAATCTGTGCATGACCAGGCACGTGATCAGTGTATGACCAGCCAAGTTACCAGTGCATGATAGCCACCTGATCAGTGCATGATCAGTAACGTGAACAGAGTATGATCAGCCACATGATCAGTGCATGATCAGTTTCGTGATCAGTGTATGACCAGCCACGTGATCAGTGCATGGTCAGACACATGAACAGTGTATGATCAGGCACGTGATCATTGCATGATATCCAAGTGATCAGTGCATAATCAATCACGTGTTCAGTGTATGATCAGCCACGTGAACAGTGCATGCACAGTCACGTGATCTGTGCATGACCAGGCACGTGATCAGTGTATGACTAGCCAAGTTACCAGTGCATGATAGCCACCTGATCAGTGCATGATCAGTAACGTGAACAGTGTATGATCAGCCACGTGATCAGTGCATGATACCTACGTGATCAGTTCATGATTAGTCACGTGATCTGTGCATGACAGGCACGTAATCAGTGCATGATATCCACGTGATCAGTGAATTATAGCCACGTGATCAGTTCATGATTATTCACGTGATCTGTGCATGACCAGGCACGTGAACAGTGTATGATCAGCCACGTGATCAGTGCATTATAGCCACGTGATCATTGCCTGATCAGTCAAGTGATCAGTGCATGATCAGTCACGTAATCTGTGCATGACCAGGCACGTGATCAGTGTATGACCAGCCAAGTGATCAGTGCATGATCAGCCACGTGAACAGTACATGGTTGCTACGTGATCATTGCATGATCAGCCACGTGAGCAGAGCATGATAGCCACGTGATCAGTGCTTGATCAGTCACGTGAACAGTGCATGATCATTTACGTGATCTGTGCATGATCAGTCACATGACCAGTATATGGTAGCTAAGTGATCATTGCATGACCAGCCATGTGAGCAGTGCATGATACCCATGTGATGTGTGCATGATCAGTTAGGTGAGCAGAGTATGTTCAGCCACGTGATCAGTGCATGATCAGTCACGTGATCAGTGCATGATCAATTATGTTACCATTGCATGATCAGTCACGTGACCAGTACATGGTAGCTATGTGATCATTGCATGACCAGCCACGTGAGCAGTGCATGATACCCATGTGATGTGTGCATGATCAGTTAGGTGAGCAGAGTATGTTCAGCCACGTGATCAGGGCATGATCAGTCACGTGATCAGTGCATGATCAATTACGTTACCATTGCATGATCAGTCACGTGACCAGTACATGGTAGCTATGTGATCATTGCATGACCAGCCACGTGAGCAGTGCATGATACCCATGTGATGTGTGCATGATCAGTTAGGTGAGCAGAGTATGTTCAGCCACGTGATCAGGGCATGATCAGTCACGTGATCAGTGCATGATCAATTACGTTACCATTGCATGATCAGTCACGTGACCAGTACATGGTAGCTATGTGATCATTGTATGATCAGCCACGTAAGCAGTGCATGATAGCCACGTGATCAGTGTATGATCAGCCACGTGATCAGTGCATGATCAATTACGTGATCAGTGCATGATCAGTCACGTGACCAGTACATGGTAGCTATGTGATCATTGTATGATCAGCCACGTTAGCAGTGCATGATAGCCACGTGAGCTGTGCATGATCAGTCACGTGATCAGTGCATGATCAGTTACGTGATTAGTGCATGGTCAATTACATTACCATTGCATGATCAGTCACGTGACTAGTACATGTTAGCTACGTGAACATTGCAGGATCAGCCACGTGAGCACTGCATGATAGACACGTGATCACTGCATTATCAGTCACGTGATCAGTGTATGATCAGCCACGTGATCAGTGCATGATCAGCCGCATGATCAGTGCATGATCAATTACGTGATCATTGCATGATCAGCCACGTGAGCCGTGCATGATAGCCACGAGATCAGTGCATGATCAGTCACGTGATCAGTGCATGATCAGTCACCTGAACAGTGCATGATAAGTCACCTGATCAGTGCATGATCAATTACGTGATCAGTGCATGATCACTCACGTGACCAGTACATGGTAGCTACGTGATCATTGCATGATCAGCCACGTGAGCAGTGCATGATAGCCACGTGATCAGTGCATGATCAGTTTCGGGAGCAGAGTATGATCAGCCACTTGATCAGTGCATGATAGCCACGTGATCACTGCATGATCTGTCACATGATCAGTGTATGATCATCCACGTGTTCAGTGCATGGGCAGTCATGTGATCAGTGCATGATATAGACGTGATCAGTGCATGATCAGTCTTGTGATCAGTGTATGATCAACCACGTGATCAGTGCACGATAGCCAGGTAATGAGTGCATGATAGCCAGATGATCAGTGCATTATCAGTCACATTATCAGGGTATGATCAGCCAAGTAATCAGTGCATGATAGCCAAATGATCAGTGCATGATCAGTCACGTGATCAGTGCATGATCAGTCACGTGATCAGTGTATGATCATCCACGTGATCAGTGCATGTGGAGTCATGTAATCAATGCATGATAGCGCCGTGATCAGTGCACGATCAGTCCCGTGATGAGTGTATGATCAGCCAAGTGATCAGTGCATGTGGAGTCATGTAATCAATGCATGATAGCGCCGTGAACAGTGCACGGTCAATCCCATGATGAGTGTATGATCAGCCAAGTGATCAGTGCAAGATAGCTACGTGATCAGTGCATGATCAGTCACATGATCAGTGCATGATCAGCCACGTCATCTGTGCATGATAGCCACGTGATGAGTGCATACAATTACGTGATCAGTGCATGTGCAATCACGTGATCAGTGCATGAGAGCCACGTGATCATTGCATGATATCCAAGTGATCAGTGCATAATCAATCACGTGTTCAGTGTATGATCAGCCACGTGAACAGTGCATGCACAGTCACGTGATCTGTGCATGACCAGGCACGTGATCAGTGTATGACTAGCCAAGTTACCAGTGCATGATAGCCACCTGATCAGTGCATGATCAGTAACGTGAACAGTGTATGATCAGCCACGTGATCAGTGCATGATACCTACGTGATCAGTTCATGATTAGTCACGTGATCTGTGCATGACAGGCACGTAATCAGTGCATGATATCCACGTGATCAGTGAATTATAGCCACGTGATCAGTTCATGATTATTCACGTGATCTGTGCATGACCAGGCACGTGAACAGTGTATGATCAGCCACGTGATCAGTGCATTATAGCCACGTGATCATTGCATGATCAGTCAAGTGATCAGTGCATGATCAGTCACGTAATCTGTGCATGACCAGGCACGTGATCAGTGTATGACCAGCCAAGTGATCAGTGCATGATCAGCCACGTGAACAGTACATGGTTGCTACGTGATCATTGCATGATCAGCCACGTGAGCAGAGCATGATAGCCACGTGATCAGTGCTTGATCAGTCACGTGAACAGTGCATGATCATTTACGTGATCTGTGCATGATCAGTCACATGACCAGTATATGGTAGCTAAGTGATCATTGCATGACCAGCCATGTGAGCAGTGCATGATACCCATGTGATGTGTGCATGATCAGTTAGGTGAGCAGAGTATGTTCAGCCACGTGATCAGTGCATGATCAGTCACGTGATCAGTGCATGATCAATTATGTTACCATTGCATGATCAGTCACGTGACCAGTACATGGTAGCTATGTGATCATTGCATGACCAGCCACGTGAGCAGTGCATGATACCCATGTGATGTGTGCATGATCAGTTAGGTGAGCAGAGTATGTTCAGCCACGTGATCAGGGCATGATCAGTCACGTGATCAGTGCATGATCAATTACGTTACCATTGCATGATCAGTCACGTGACCAGTACATGGGAGCTATGTGATCATTGCATGACCAGCCACGTGAGCAGTGCATGATACCCATGTGATGTGTGCATGATCAGTTAGGTGAGCAGAGTATGTTCAGCCACGTGATCAGGGCATGATCAGTCACGTGATCAGTGCATGATCAATTACGTTACCATTGCATGATCAGTCACGTGACCAGTACATGGTAGCTATGTGATCATTGTATGATCAGCCACGTAAGCAGTGCATGATAGCCACGTGATCAGTGTATGATCAGCCACGTGATCAGTGCATGATCAATTACGTGATCAGTGCATGATCAGTCACGTGACCAGTACATGGTAGCTATGTGATCATTGTATGATCAGCCACGTTAGCAGTGCATGATAGCCACGTGAGCTGTGCATGATCAGTCACGTGATCAGTGCATGATCAGTTACGTGATTAGTGCATGGTCAATTACATTACCATTGCATGATCAGTCACGTGACTAGTACATGTTAGCTACGTGAACATTGCAGGATCAGCCACGTGAGCACTGCATGATAGACACGTGATCACTGCATTATCAGTCACGTGATCAGTGTATGATCAGCCACGTGATCAGTGCATGATCAGCCGCATGATCAGTGCATGATCAATTACGTGATCATTGCATGATCAGCCACGTGAGCCGTGCATGATAGCCACGAGATCAGTGCATGATCAGTCACGTGATCAGTGCATGATCAGTCACCTGAACAGTGCATGATAAGTCACCTGATCAGTGCATGATCAATTACGTGATCAGTGCATGATCACTCACGTGACCAGTACATGGTAGCTACGTGATCATTGCATGATCAGCCACGTGAGCAGTGCATGATAGCCACGTGATCAGTGCATGATCAGTTTCGGGAGCAGAGTATGATCAGCCACTTGATCAGTGCATGATAGCCACGTGATCACTGCATGATCTGTCAAATGATCAGTGTATGATCATCCACGTGTTCAGTGCATGGGCAGTCATGTGATCAGTGCATGATATAGACGTGATCAGTGCATGATCAGTCTTGTGATCAGTGTATGATCAACCACATGATCAGTGCACGATAGCCAGGTAATGAGTGCATGATAGCCAGATGATCAGTGCATTATCAGTCACATTATCAGGGTATGATCAGCCAAGTAATCAGTGCATGATAGCCAAATGATCAGTGCATGATCAGTCACGTGATCAGTGCATGATCAGTCACGTGATCAGTGTATGATCATCCACGTGATCAGTGCATGTGGAGTCATGTAATCAATGCATGATAGCGCCGTGATCAGTGCACGATCAGTCCCGTGATGAGTGTATGATCAGCCAAGTGATCAGTGCATGTGGAGTCATGTAATCAATGCATGATAGCGCCGTGATCAGTGCATGGTCAATCCCACGATGAGTGTATGATCAGCCAAGTGATCAGTGCAAGATAGCTACGTGATCAGTGCATGATCAGTCACATGATCAGTGCATGATCAGCCACGTCTCTGTGCATGATAGCCACGTGATGAGTGCATACAATTACGTGATCAGTGCATGTGCAATCACGTGATCAGTGCATGAGAGCCACGTGATCATTGCATGATATCCAAGTGATCAGTGCATAATCAATCACGTGTTCAGTGTATGATCAGCCACGTGAACAGTGCATGCACAGTCACGTGATCTGTGCATGACCAGGCACGTGATCAGTGTATGACTAGCCAAGTTACCAGTGCATGATAGCCACCTGATCAGTGCATGATCAGTAACGTGAACAGTGTATGATCAGCCACGTGATCAGTGCATGATACCTACGTGATCAGTTCATGATTAGTCACGTGATCTGTGCATGACAGGCACGTAATCAGTGCATGATATCCACGTGATCAGTGAATTATAGCCACGTGATCAGTTCATGATTATTCACGTGATCTGTGCATGACCAGGCACGTGAACAGTGTATGATCAGCCACGTGATCAGTGCATTATAGCCACGTGATCATTGCATGATCAGTCAAGTGATCAGTGCATGATCAGTCACGTAATCTGTGCATGACCAGGCACGTGATCAGTGTATGACCAGCCAAGTGATCAGTGCATGATCAGCCACGTGAACAGTACATGGTTGCTACGTGATCATTGCATGATCAGCCACGTGAGCAGAGCATGATAGCCACGTGATCAGTGCTTGATCAGTCACGTGAACAGTGCATGATCATTTACGTGATCTGTGCATGATCAGTCACATGACCAGTATATGGTAGCTAAGTGATCATTGCATGACCAGCCATGTGAGCAGTGCATGATACCCATGTGATGTGTGCATGATCAGTTAGGTGAGCAGAGTATGTTCAGCCACGTGATCAGTGCATGATCAGTCACGTGATCAGTGCATGATCAATTATGTTACCATTGCATGATCAGTCACGTGACCAGTACATGGTAGCTATGTGATCATTGCATGACCAGCCACGTGAGCAGTGCATGATACCCATGTGATGTGTGCATGATCAGTTAGGTGAGCAGAGTATGTTCAGCCACGTGATCAGTGCATGATCAGTCACGTGATCAGTGCATGATCAATTACGTTACCATTGCATGATCAGTCACGTGACCAGTACATGGTAGCTATGTGATCATTGCATGACCAGCCACGTGAGCAGTGCATGATACCCATGTGATGTGTGCATGATCAGTTAGGTGAGCAGAGTATGTTCAGCCACGTGATCAGGGCATGATCAGTCACGTGATCAGTGCATGATCAATTACGTTACCATTGCATGATCAGTCACGTGACCAGTACATGGTAGCTATGTGATCATTGTATGATCAGCCACGTAAGCAGTGCATGATAGCCACGTGATCAGTGTATGATCAGCCACGTGATCAGTGCATGATCAATTACGTGATCAGTGCATGATCAGTCACGTGACCAGTACATGGTAGCTATGTGATCATTGTATGATCAGCCACGTTAGCAGTGCATGATAGCCACGTGAGCTGTGCATGATCAGTCACGTGATCAGTGCATGATCAGTTACGTGATTAGTGCATGGTCAATTACATTACCATTGCATGATCAGTCACGTGACTAGTACATGTTAGCTACGTGAACATTGCAGGATCAGCCACGTGAGCACTGCATGATAGACACGTGATCACTGCATTATCAGTCACGTGATCAGTGTATGATCAGCCACGTGATCAGTGCATGATCAGCCGCATGATCAGTGCATGATCAATTACGTGATCATTGCATGATCAGCCACGTGAGCCGTGCATGATAGCCACGAGATCAGTGCATGATCAGTCACGTGATCAGTGCATGATCAGTCACCTGAACAGTGCATGATAAGTCACCTGATCAGTGCATGATCAATTACGTGATCAGTGCATGATCACTCACGTGACCAGTACATGGTAGCTACGTGATCATTGCATGATCAGCCACGTGAGCAGTGCATGATAGCCACGTGATCAGTGCATGATCAGTTTCGGGAGCAGAGTATGATCAGCCACTTGATCAGTGCATGATAGCCACGTGATCACTGCATGATCTGTCACATGATCAGTGTATGATCATCCACGTGTTCAGTGCATGGGCAGTCATGTGATCAGTGCATGATATAGACGTGATCAGTGCATGATCAGTCTTGTGATCAGTGTATGATCAACCACGTGATCAGTGCACGATAGCCAGGTAATGAGTGCATGATAGCCAGATGATCAGTGCATTATCAGTCACATTATCAGGGTATGATCAGCCAAGTAATCAGTGCATGATAGCCAAATGATCAGTGCATGATCAGTCACGTGATCAGTGCATGATCAGTCACGTGATCAGTGTATGATCATCCACGTGATCAGTGCATGTGGAGTCATGTAATCAATGCATGATAGCGCCGTGATCAGTGCACGATCAGTCCCGTGATGAGTGTATGATCAGCCAAGTGATCAGTGCATGTGGAGTCATGTAATCAATGCATGATAGCGCCGTGATCAGTGCACGGTCAATCCCATGATGAGTGTATGATCAGCCAAGTGATCAGTGCAAGATAGCTACGTGATCAGTGCATGATCAGTCACATGATCAGTGCATGATCAGCCACGTCATCTGTGCATGATAGCCACGTGATGAGTGCATACAATTACGTGATCAGTGCATGTGCAATCACGTGATCAGTGCATGAGAGCCACGTGATCACTGCATGATATCCAAGTGATCAGTGCATAATCAATCACGTGTTCAGTGTATGATCAGCCACGTGAACAGTGCATGCACAGTCACGTGATCTGTGCATGACCAGGCACGTGATCAGTGTATGACTAGCCAAGTTACCAGTGCATGATAGCCACCCGATCAGTGCATGATCAGTAACGTGAACAGTGTATGATCAGCCACGTGATCAGTGCATGATACCTACGTGATCAGTTCATGATTAGTCACGTGATCTGTGCATGACAGGCAGGTAATCAGTGCATGATATCCACGTGATCAGTGAATTATAGCCACGTGATCAGTTCATGATTATTCACGTGATCTGTGCATGACCAGGCACGTGAACAGTGTATGATCAGCCACGTGATCAGTGCATTATAGCCACGTGATCATTGCATGATCAGTCAAGTGATCAGTGCATGATCAGTCACGTAATCTGTGCATGACCAGGCACGTGATCAGTGTATGACCAGCCAAGTGATCAGTGCATGATCAGCCACGTGAACAGTACATGGTTGCTACGTGATCATTGCATGATCAGCCACGTGAGCAGAGCATGATAGCCACGTGATCAGTGCTTGATCAGTCACGTGAACAGTGCATGATCATTTACGTGATCTGTGCATGATCAGTCACATGACCAGTATATGGTAGCTAAGTGATCATTGCATGACCAGCCATGTGAGCAGTGCATGATACCCATGTGATGTGTGCATGATCAGTTAGGTGAGCAGAGTATGTTCAGCCACGTGATCAGTGCATGATCAGTCACGTGATCAGTGCATGATCAATTATGTTACCATTGCACGATCAGTCACGTGACCAGTACATGTTAGCTATGTGATCATTGCATGACCAGCCACGTGAGCAGTGCATGATACCCATGTGATGTGTGCATGATCAGTTAGGTGAGCAGAGTATGTTCAGCCACGTGATCAGTGCATGATCAGTCACGTGATCAGTGCATGATCAATTACGTTACCATTGCATGATCAGTCACGTGACCAGTACATGGTAGCTATGTGATCATTGCATGACCAGCCACGTGAGCAGTGCATGATACCCATGTGATGTGTGCATGATCAGTTAGGTGAGCAGAGTATGTTCAGCCACGTGATCAGGGCATGATCAGTCACGTGATCAGTGCATGATCAATTACGTTACCATTGCATGATCAGTCACGTGACCAGTACATGGTAGCTATGTGATCATTGTATGATCAGCCACGTAAGCAGTGCATGATAGCCACGTGATCAGTGTATGATCAGCCACGTGATCAGTGCATGATCAATTACGTGATCAGTGCATGATCAGTCACGTGACCAGTACATGGTAGCTATGTGATCATTGTATGATCAGCCACGTTAGCAGTGCATGATAGCCACGTGAGCTGTGCATGATCAGTCACGTGATCAGTGCATGATCAGTTACGTGATTAGTGCATGGTCAATTACATTACCATTGCATGATCAGTCACGTGACTAGTACATGTTAGCTACGTGAACATTGCAGGATCAGCCACGTGAGCACTGCATGATAGACACGTGATCACTGCATTATCAGTCACGTGATCAGTGTATGATCAGCCACGTGATCAGTGCATGATCAGCCGCATGATCAGTGCATGATCAATTACGTGATCATTGCATGATCAGCCACGTGAGCCGTGCATGATAGCCACGAGATCAGTGCATGATCAGTCACGTGATCAGTGCATGATCAGTCACCTGAACAGTGCATGATAAGTCACCTGATCAGTGCATGATCAATTACGTGATCAGTGCATGATCACTCATGTGACCAGTACATGGTAGCTACGTGATCATTGCATGATCAGCCACGTGAGCAGTGCATGATAGCCACGTGATCAGTGCATGATCAGTTTCGGGAGCAGAGTATGATCAGCCACTTGATCAGTGCATGATAGCCACGTGATCACTGCATGATCTGTCACATGATCAGTGTATGATCATCCACGTGTTCAGTGCATGGGCAGTCATGTGATCAGTGCATGATATAGACGTGATCAGTGCATGATCAGTCTTGTGATCAGTGTATGATCAACCACGTGATCAGTGCACGATAGCCAGGTAATGAGTGCATGATAGCCAGATGATCAGTGCATTATCAGTCACATTATCAGGGTATGATCAGCCAAGTAATCAGTGCATGATAGCCAAATGATCAGTGCATGATCAGTCACGTGATCAGTGCATGATCAGTCACGTGATCAGTGTATGATCATCCACGTGATCAGTGCATGTGGAGTCATGTAATCAATGCATGATAGCGCTGTGATCAGTGCACGATCAGTCCCGTGATGAGTGTATGATCAGCCAAGTGATCAGTGCATGTGGAGTCATGTAATCAATGCATGATAGCGCCGTGATCAGTGCACGGTCAATCCCATGATGAGTGTATGATCAGCCAAGTAATCAGTGCAAGATAGCTACGTGATCAGTGCATGATCAGTCACATGATCAGTGCATGATCAGCCACGTCATCTGTGCATGATAGCCACGTGATGAGTGCATACAATTACGTGATCAGTGTATGGTCAGACACATGAACAGTGTATGATCAGGCACGTGATCATTGCATGATATCCAAGTGATCAGTGCATAATCAATCACGTGTTCAGTGTATGATCAGCCACGTGAACAGTGCATGCACAGTCACGTGATCTGTGCATGACCAGGCACGTGATCAGTGTATGACTAGCCAAGTTACCAGTGCATGATAGCCACCTGATCAGTGCATGATCAGTAACGTGAACAGTGTATGATCAGCCACGTGATCAGTGCATGATACCTACGTGATCAGTTCATGATTAGTCACGTGATCTGTGCATGACAGGCACGTAATCAGTGCATGATATCCACGTGATCAGTGAATTATAGCCACGTGATCAGTTCATGATTATTCACGTGATCTGTGCATGACCAGGCACGTGAACAGTGTATGATCAGCCACGTGATCAGTGCATTATAGCCACGTGATCATTGCATGATCAGTCAAGTGATCAGTGCATGATCAGTCACGTAATCTGTGCATGACCAGGCACGTGATCAGTGTATGACCAGCCAAGTGATCAGTGCATGATCAGCCACGTGAACAGTACATGGTTGCTACGTGATCATTGCATGATCAGCCACGTGAGCAGAGCATGATAGCCACGTGATCAGTGCTTGATCAGTCACGTGAACAGTGCATGATCATTTACGTGATCTGTGCATGATCAGTCACATGACCAGTATATGGTAGCTAAGTGATCATTGCATGACCAGCCATGTGAGCAGTGCATGATACCCATGTGATGTGTGCATGATCAGTTAGGTGAGCAGAGTATGTTCAGCCACGTGATCAGTGCATGATCAGTCACGTGATCAGTGCATGATCAATTATGTTACCATTGCATGATCAGTCACGTGACCAGTACATGGTAGCTATGTGATCATTGCATGACCAGCCACGTGAGCAGTGCATGATACCCATGTGATGTGTGCATGATCAGTTAGGTGAGCAGAGTATGTTCAGCCACGTGATCAGTGCATGATCAGTCACGTGATCAGTGCATGATCAATTATGTTACCATTGCATGATCAGTCACGTGACCAGTACATGGTAGCTATGTGATCATTGCATGACCAGCCACGTGAGCAGTGCATGATACCCATGTGATGTGTGCATGATCAGTTAGGTGAGCAGAGTATGTTCAGCCACGTGATCAGGGCATGATCAGTCACGTGATCAGTGCATGATCAATTACGTTACCATTGCATGATCAGTCACGTGACCAGTACATGGTAGCTATGTGATCATTGTATGATCAGCCACGTAAGCAGTGCATGATAGCCACGTGATCAGTGTATGATCAGCCACGTGATCAGTGCATGATCAATTACGTGATCAGTGCATGATCAGTCACGTGACCAGTACATGGTAGCTATGTGATCATTGTATGATCAGCCACGTTAGCAGTGCATGATAGCCACGTGAGCTGTGCATGATCAGTCACGTGATCAGTGCATGATCAGTTACGTGATTAGTGCATGGTCAATTACATTACCATTGCATGATCAGTCACGTGACTAGTACATGTTAGCTACGTGAACATTGCAGGATCAGCCACGTGAGCACTGCATGATAGACACGTGATCACTGCATTATCAGTCACGTGATCAGTGTATGATCAGCCACGTGATCAGTGCATGATCAGCCGCATGATCAGTGCATGATCAATTACGTGATCATTGCATGATCAGCCACGTGAGCCGTGCATGATAGCCACGAGATCAGTGCATGATCAGTCACGTGATCAGTGCATGATCAGTCACCTGAACAGTGCATGATAAGTCACCTGATCAGTGCATGATCAATTACGTGATCAGTGCATGATCACTCACGTGACCAGTACATGGTAGCTACGTGATCATTGCATGATCAGCCACGTGAGCAGTGCATGATAGCCACGTGATCAGTGCATGATCAGTTTCGGGAGCAGAGTATGATCAGCCACTTGATCAGTGCATGATAGCCACGTGATCACTGCATGATCTGTCACATGATCAGTGTATGATCATCCACGTGTTCAGTGCATGGGCAGTCATGTGATCAGTGCATGATATAGACGTGATCAGTGCATGATCAGTCTTGTGATCAGTGTATGATCAACCACGTGATCAGTGCACGATAGCCAGGTAATGAGTGCATGATAGCCAGATGATCAGTGCATTATCAGTCACATTATCAGGGTATGATCAGCCAAGTAATCAGTGCATGATAGCCAAATGATCAGTGCATGATCAGTCACGTGATCAGTGTATGATCATCCACGTGATCAGTGCATGTGGAGTCATGTAATCAATGCATGATAGCGCCGTGATCAGTGCACGATCAGTCCCGTGATGAGTGTATGATCAGCCAAGTGATCAGTGCATGTGGAGTCATGTAATCAATGCATGATAGCGCCGTGATCAGTGCACGATCAATCCCATGATGAGTGTATGATCAGCCAAGTGATCAGTGCAAGATAGCTATGTGATCAGTGCATGATCAGTCACATGATCAGTGCATGATCAGCCACGTCATCTGTGCATGATAGCCACGTGATGAGTGCATACAATTACGCTATCAGTGCATGTGCAATCACGTGATCAGTGCATGAGAGCCACGTGATCAGTGCATGATCAGTCACGTGATAGGTATGTGATCAGCCACGTGAACAGTGCATGCTCCGTCACGTGATCAGGGC
This sequence comes from Bos taurus, assembly GCF_002263795.3. NCBI lineage: Eukaryota > Metazoa > Chordata > Mammalia > Artiodactyla > Bovidae > Bos > Bos taurus. The sequence goes on along the minus strand of NW_020192075.1, from coordinate 28,378 downwards.
CTGCTGAGCTGCGTGATTACTGTCTGCTCATCTGCTTGACAATTGCCAGCTGAGCTGCACGATTCCTGCCTGTCATCTCCTTGACAATTGCCACCGGTGCTGCGTAATTCCTGCCTGCTCATCTACTTGATTATTGCCAGCTGAGCAGCATGATTTCTCAGAGATGAGTTCCATGATTATTGCCTGCTCACTGATTCCTGCCTACTCAGCTCTTTGTTCATTGCCTCCAGAGGCACATGATCAGTGTATGAAACCAAACATGATCAGCATATGATCAGTCACATGATCAATGCATGATAAGCCAGGTGATCAGTGCATGATCAATTACGTGATCAGAGCATGATCAGTCATGTGACCAGTACATGGTAGCTGCGTGATCATTGCATGATCAGCCACTGGAGCAGTGCATGATAGCCACGTGATCAGTGCATGATCAGTCACATGACCAGTACATGGTAGCTACGTGATCATTGCATGATCAGCCACGTGATCAGTGCATGATAGCCACGTGATCAGTGCATGATAGCCACGTGATCAGTGCATGGTCAGTCACGTGATCAGGGCATGATCAGTCACGTGATCAGTGCATGATCAATTACGTTACCATTGCATGATCAGTCACGTGACCAGTACATGGTAGCTATGTGATCATTGTATGATCAGCCACGTAAGCAGTGCATGATAGCCACGTGATCAGTGTATGATCAGCCACGTGATCAGTGCATGATCAATTACGTGATCAGTGCATGATCAGTCACGTGACCAGTACATGGTAGCTATGTGATCATTGTATGATCAGCCACGTTAGCAGTGCATGATAGCCACGTGAGCTGTGCATGATCAGTCACGTGATCAGTGCATGATCAGACACGTGAACAGTGTATGATCAGCCACTTGATCAGTGCATGATCAGACACGTGAACAGTGTATGATCAGCCACTTGATCAGTGCATGATCAGACACGTGAACAGTGTATGATCAGCCACGTGATCAGTGCATGATACCTACGTGATCAGTTCATGATTAGTCACGTGATCTGTGCATGACCAGGCACGTGAACAGTGTATGATCCGCCACGTGATCAGTGCATTATAGCCACGTGATCAGTGCATGATCAGTCACGTGACAAGTACATGGTAGCTACGTGATCATTGCATGATCAGCCACGTTAGCAGTGCATGATAGTCACGTGATCAGTTCATGATCAGTTTCGGGAGCAGAGTATGATCAGCCACTTGATCAGTGCAGTATAGCCACGTGATCACTGCATGATCTGTCACATGATCAGTGTATGATCATCCATGTGATCAGTGCATGGGCAGTCATGTGATCAGTGCATGATATAGACGTGATCAATGCATGATCAGTCTCGTGATCAGTGTATGATCAACCACGTGATCAGTGCACGATTGCCAGGTAATGAGTGCATGATAGCCAGATGATCAGTGCATTATCAGTAACGTGATCAGTGTATGATCAGCCAAGTAATCAGTGCATGATAGCCAAATGATCAGTGCATGAACAGCCACGTGATCATTTCATGATCAGCCACGTGAGTAGTGCATGATTGCCTCATGATCAGTGCATGATCAGTCACGTGATCAGTGCATGATCAGTCACGTAATCTGTGCATGACCAGGCACGTGATCAGTGTATGACCAGCCAAGTTACCAGTGCATGATAGCCACCTGATCAGTGCATGATCAGTAACGTGAACAGTGTATGATCAGCCACATGATCAGTGCATGATCAGTTACGTGAGCAGTGTATGACCAGCCACGTGATCAGTGCATGGTCAGACACATGAACAGTGTATGATCAGGCACGTGATCATTGCATGATATCCAAGTGATCAGTGCATAATCAATCACGTGTTCAGTGTATGATCAGCCACGTGAACAGTGCATGCACAGTCACGTGATCTGTGCATGACCAGGCACGTGATCAGTGTATGACTAGCCAAGTTACCAGTGCATGATAGCCACCTGATCAGTGCATGATCAGTAACGTGAACAGTGTATGATCAGCCACGTGATCAGTGCATGATACCTACGTGATCAGTTCATGATTAGTCACGTGATCTGTGCATGACAGGCACGTAATCAGTGCATGATATCCACGTGATCAGTGAATTATAGCCACGTGATCAGTTCATGATTATTCACGTGATCTGTGCATGACCAGGCACGTGAACAGTGTATGATCAGCCACGTGATCAGTGCATTATAGCCACGTGATCATTGCATGATCAGTCAAGTGATCAGTGCATGATCAGTCACGTAATCTGTGCATGACCAGGCACGTGATCAGTGTATGACCAGCCAAGTGATCAGTGCATGATCAGCCACGTGAACAGTACATGGTTGCTACGTGATCATTGCATGATCAGCCACGTGAGCAGAGCATGATAGCCACGTGATCAGTGCTTGATCAGTCACGTGAACAGTGCATGATCATTTACGTGATCTGTGCATGATCAGTCACATGACCAGTATATGGTAGCTAAGTGATCATTGCATGACCAGCCACGTGAGCAGTGCATGATACCCATGTGATGTGTGCATGATCAGTTAGGTGAGCAGAGTATGTTCAGCCACGTGATCAGTGCATGATAGCCACGTGATCAGAGCATGATAGCTGCATGAGTAGTGTACGATCAGCCACGTGATCAGTGCATGGTCAGACACGTGAACATGTATGATCAGCCACGTGATCAGTGCATGATATCCATGTGATCAGTGCATGATCAATCACGTGATCAGTGTATGATCAGCCACGAGACAAGTGCATGCTCAGTCACGTGATCAGGGCCTGCTGAGCTGCGTGATTACTGTCTGCTCATCTGCTTGACCATTGCCAGCTGAGCTGCACGATTCCTGCCTGTCATCTGCTTGACAATTGCCAGCTGTGCTGCGTAATTCCTGCCTGCTCAGCTGCTTGATTATTGCCAGCTGAGCAGCATGATTCCTCACAGCTGAGTTCCATGATTATTGCCTGCTGACTGTTTGATTCGTGCCTACTCAGCTCTTTGTTTATTGCCTCCAGAGGCACATGATCAGTGTATGATAGCAAACATGATCAGCGCATGATCAGACACATGATCAGCGCCATTAAGTCAAGTGATCATTACATGATAGTCATGTGATCAGTCCATGCTCAGTCACGGTAACAGTGCATGATCAGCCAGGTGATCAGTGCATGATAGCTACGTGATCAGTTCATGATTAGTCACGTGATCTGTGCATGACCAGCCAAGTGATCAGTGCATGATAGCCACGTGATCAGTGCATGATCAGTCAAGTGATCAGTGCATGATCATCCACATGATCAGTGCATGATCAATTACATGATCAGTGCATGATCAGTCACGTGATCAGTGTATGATCAGTCACATGATCAATGCATGATAAGCCAGGTGATCAGTGCATGATCAATTACGTGATCAGTGCATGATCAGTCATGTGACCAGTACATGGTAGCTGTGTGATCATTGCATGATCAGCCACATGATCAGTGCATGATCAATTACATGATCAGTGCATGATCAGTCACGTGATCAGTGCATGATCAGTCACGTGATCAGTGAATGATAGCCACGTGATCAGTGCATGATCAATTACGTGATCATTGCATGATCACTCACGTGACCAGTACATGGTAGCTATGTGACCATTGCATGATCAGCCAAGTAATCAGTGAATGATAGCCAACTGATCAGTGCATGATCAGTCACGTGATCAGTGCTTGGTGAGTCACGTGATGAGTGCAAGATCAGTCACGTGATCAGTGTATGATGATCCACGTGATCAGTGCATGTGAAGTCATGTAATCAATGAATGATAGCTCCGTGATCAGTGCACGATCAGTCCCTTGAAGAGGTCATGATCAGCCAAGTGACCAGTGCAAGATAGCTACGTGATCAGTGCATGATCAGTCACATGATCAGTGCATGATCAGCCACGTCATCAGTGCATGATAGCCACGTGATCAGTGCATACAATTACGTGATCATTGCATGTGCAATCACGTGATCAGTGCATGAGAGCCACGTGATCAGTGCATGAATAGTCACGTGATAGGTGTGTGATCAGCCACGTGGACACTGCATGCTCAGTCACGTGATCAGGGCCTGCTGAGCTGCGTCATTACTGTCTGTTCATCTGCTTGACAATTGCCAGCTGAGCTGCATGATTCCTGCCTGTCATCTCCTTGACATTGCCACCTGTGCTGCATAATTCCTGCCTGCTCATCTACTTGATTATTGCCAGCTGAGCAGCATGATTTCTCAGAGCTGAGTTCCACGATTATTGCCTGCTCACTGATTCCTGCCTACTCAGCTCTTTGTTCATTGCCTCCAGAGGCACATGATCAGTGTATGACACCAAACATGACCAGCACAGGATCAGTCACATGATCAATGCACGATAAGCCAGGTGATCAGTGCATGATCAATTACGTGATCAGTGCATGATCAGTCATGTGACCAGTACATGGTAGCTGCGTGATCATTGCATGATCAGCCACTGGAGCAGTGCATGATAGCCACGTGATCAGTGCATGATCAGTCATGTGATCAGTGCATGATCAGTCACGTGATCAGTGCATGATCAGCCACGTGATCAGTGCATGATCAATTACGTGATCAGTGCATGATCAGTCACATGACCAGTACATGGTAGCTACGTGATCATTGCATGATCAGCCACGTGATCAGTGCATGATAGCCACGTGATCAGTGCATGATAGCCACGTGATCAGTGCATGATCAGTCACGTGATCAGGGCATGATCAGTCACGTGATCAGTGCATGATCAATTACGTTACCATTGCATGATCAGTCACGTGACCAGTACATGGTAGCTATGTGATCATTGTATGATCAGCCACGTAAGCAGTGCATGATAGCCACGTGATCAGTGTATGATCAGCCACGTGATCAGTGCATGATCAATTACGTGATCAGTGCATGATCAGTCACGTGACCAGTACATGGTAGCTCTGTGATCATTGTATGATCAGCCACGTTAGCAGTGCATGATAGCCACGTGATCAGTGCATGATCAGTCACGTGATCAGGGCATGATCACTCACGTGATCAGTGCATGATCAATTACGTTACCATGGCGTAATCAGTCACATGACCAGTACATGTTAGCTACGTGATCATTGCAGGATCAGCCACGTGAGCACTGAATGATAGACACCTGACCAGTGCATGATCAGCTACGTGAGCAGTGTATGATCAGCCACTTGATCAGTGCATGATCAGACACGTGAACAGTGTATGATCAGCCACGTGATCAGTGCATGATACCTACGTGATCAGTTCATGATTAGTCACGTGATCTGTGCATGACCAGGCACGTGAACAGTGTATGATCCGCCACGTGATCAGTGCATTATAGCCACGTGATCAGTGCATGATCAATTACGTGATCAGTGCATGATCAGTCACGTGACCAGTACATGGTAGCTACGTGATCATTGCATGATCAGCCACGTTAGCAGTGCATGATAGTCACGTGATCAGTTCATGATCAGTCACATGTTCAGTGCGCGATCAGTCACGTGAACAGTGCATGATAAGTCACCTGATCAGTGCATGATCAATTACGTGATCAGTGCATGATCACTCACCTGACCAGTACATGGTAGCTACGTGATCATTGCATGATCAGCCACGTTAGCAGTGCATGATAGTCACGTGATCAGTGCATGATCAGTTTCGGGAGCAGAGTATGATCAGCCACTTGATCAGTGCAGTATAGCCACGTGATCACTGCATGATCTGTCACATGATCAGTGTATGATCATCCACGTGATCAGTGCATGGGCAGTCATGTGATCAGTGCATGATATAGACGTGATCAGTGCATGATCAGTCTCGTGATCAGTGTATGATCAACCACGTGATCAGTGCACGATTGCCAGGTAATGAGTGCATGATAGCCAGATGATCAGTGCATTATCAGTAACGTGATCAGTGTATGATCAGCCAAGTAATCAGTGCATGATAGCCAAATGATCAGTGCATGAACAGCCACGTGATCATTTCATGATCAGCCACGTGAGTAGTGCATGATTGCCTCATGATCAGTGCATGATCAGTCACGTGATCAGTGCATGATCAGTCACGTAATCTGTGCATGACCAGGCACGTGATCAGTGTATGACCAGCCAAGTTACCAGTGCATGATAGCCACCTGATCAGTGCATGATCAGTAACGTGAACAGTGTATGATCAGCCACATGATCAGTGCATGATCAGTTATGTGAGCAGTGTATGACCAGCCACGTGATCAGTGCATGGTCAGACACATGAACAGTGTATGATCAGGCACGTGATCATTGCATGATATCCAAGTGATCAGTGCATAATCAATCACGTGTTCAGTGTATGATCAGCCACGTGAACAGTGCATGCACAGTCACGTGATCTGTGCATGACCAGGCACGTGATCAGTGTATGACTAGCCAAGTTACCAGTGCATGATAGCCACCTGATCAGTGCATGATCAGTAACGTGAACAGTGTATGATCAGCCACGTGATCAGTGCATGATACCTACGTGATCAGTTCATGATTAGTCACGTGATCTGTGCATGACAGGCACGTAATCAGTGCATGATATCCACGTGATCAGTGAATTATAGCCACGTGATCAGTTCATGATTATTCACGTGATCTGTGCATGACCAGGCACGTGAACAGTGTATGATCAGCCACGTGATCAGTGCATTATAGCCACGTGATCATTGCATGGTCAGTCAAGTGATCAGTGCATGATCAGTCACGTAATCTGTGCATGACCAGGCACGTGATCAGTGTATGACCAGCCAAGTGATCAGTGCATGATCAGCCACGTGAACAGTACATGGTTGCTACGTGATCATTGCATGATCAGCCACGTGAGCAGAGCATGATAGCCACGTGATCAGTGCTTGATCAGTCACGTGAACAGTGCATGATCATTTACGTGATCTGTGCATGATCAGTCACATGACCAGTATATGGTAGCTAAGTGATCATTGCATGACCAGCCACGTGAGCAGTGCATGATACCCATGTGATGTGTGCATGATCAGTTAGGTGAGCAGAGTATGTTCAGCCACGTGATCAGTGCATGATAGCCACGTGATCAGAGCATGATAGCTGCATGAGTAGTGTACGATCAGCCACGTGATCAGTGCATGGTCAGACACGTGAACATGTATGATCAGCCACGTGATCAGTGCATGATATCCATGTGATCAGTGCATGATCAATCACGTGATCAGTGTATGATCAGCCACGAGACAAGTGCATGCTCAGTCACGTGATCAGGGCCTGCTGAGCTGCGTGATTACTGTCTGCTCATCTGCTTGACCATTGCCAGCTGAGCTGCACGATTCCTGCCTGTCATCTGCTTGACAATTGCCAGCTGTGCTGCGTAATTCCTGCCTGCTCAGCTGCTTGATTATTGCCAGCTGAGCAGCATGATTCCTCACAGCTGAGTTCCATGATTATTGCCTGCTGACTGTTTGATTCGTGCCTACTCAGCTCTTTGTTTATTGCCTCCAGAGGCACATGATCAGTGTATGATAGCAAACATGAGCAGCGCATGATCAGACACATGATCAGCGCCATTAAGTCAAGTGATCACTACATGATAGTCATGTGATCAGTCCATGCTCAGTCACGGTAACAGTGCATGATCAGCCAGGTGATCAGTGCATGATAGCTACGTGATCAGTTCATGATTAGTCACGTGATCTGTGCATGACCAGCCAAGTGATCAGTGCATGATAGCCACGTGATCAGTGCATGATCAGTCAAGTGATCAGTGCATGATCAGTCACGTGATCAGTGTATGATCAGCCACGTGATCAGTGCATGATCAGCCACATGATCAGTGCATGATCAATTACATGATCAGTGCATGATCAGTCACGTGATCAGTGTATGATCAGTCACATGATCAATGCATGATAAGCCAGGTGATCAGTGCATGATCAATTACGTGATCAGTGCATGATCAGTCATGTGACCAGTACATGGTAGCTGTGTGATCATTGCATGATCAGCCACATGAGCAGTGCATGATAGCCACGTGATCAGTGCATGATCAGTCACGTGATCAGTGCATGATCAGCCACGTCATCAGTGCATGATAGCCACGTGATCAGTGCATACCATTACGTGATCATTGCATGTGCAATCACGTGATCAGTGCATGAGAGCCACGTGATCAGTGCATGAATAGTCACGTGATAGGTGTGTGATCAGCCACGTGGACACTGCATGCTCAGTCACGTGATCAGGGCCTGCTGAGCTGCGTCATTACTGTCTGTTCATCTGCTTGACAATTGCCAGCTGAGCTGCATGATTCCTGCCTGTCATCTCCTTGACATTGCCACCTGTGCTGCATAATTCCTGCCTGCTCATCTACTTGATTATTGCCAGCTGAGCAGCATGATTTCTCAGAGCTGAGTTCCACGATTATTGCCTGCTCACTGATTCCTGCCTACTCAGCTCTTTGTTCATTGCCTCCAGAGGCACATGATCAGTGTATGACACCAAACATGACCAGCACAGGATCAGTCACATGATCAATGCACGATAAGCCAGGTGATCAGTGCATGATCAATTACGTGATCAGTGCATGATCAGTCATGTGACCAGTACATGGTAGCTGCGTGATCATTGCATGATCAGCCACTGGAGCAGTGCATGATAGCCACGTGATCAGTGCATGATCAGTCATGTGATCAGTGCATGATCAGTCACGTGATCAGTGCATGATCAGCCACGTGATCAGTGCATGATCAATTACGTGATCAGTGCATGATCAGTCACATGACCAGTACATGGTAGCTACGTGATCATTGCATGATCAGCCACGTGATCAGTGCATGATAGCCACGTGATCAGTGCATGATAGCCACGTGATCAGTGCATGATCAGTCACGTGATCAGGGCATGATCAGTCACGTGATCAGTGCATGATCAATTACGTTACCATTGCATGATCAGTCACGTGACCAGTACATGGTAGCTATGTGATCATTGTATGATCAGCCACGTAAGCAGTGCATGATAGCCACGTGATCAGTGTATGATCAGCCACGTGATCAGTGCATGATCAATTACGTGATCAGTGCATGATCAGTCACGTGACCAGTACATGGTAGCTCTGTGATCATTGTATGATCAGCCACGTTAGCAGTGCATGATAGCCACGTGATCAGTGCATGATCAGTCACGTGATCAGGGCATGATCACTCACGTGATCAGTGCATGATCAATTACGTTACCATGGCGTAATCAGTCACATGACCAGTACATGTTAGCTACGTGATCATTGCAGGATCAGCCACGTGAGCACTGAATGATAGACACCTGACCAGTGCATGATCAGCTACGTGAGCAGTGTATGATCAGCCACTTGATCAGTGCATGATCAGACACGTGAACAGTGTATGATCAGCCACGTGATCAGTGCATGATACCTACGTGATCAGTTCATGATTAGTCACGTGATCTGTGCATGACCAGGCACGTGAACAGTGTATGATCCGCCACGTGATCAGTGCATTATAGCCACGTGATCAGTGCATGATCAATTACGTGATCAGTGCATGATCAGTCACGTGACCAGTACATGGTAGCTACGTGATCATTGCATGATCAGCCACGTTAGCAGTGCATGATAGTCACGTGATCAGTGCATGATCAGTCACATGTTCAGTGCGCGATCAGTCACGTGAACAGTGCATGATAAGTCACCTGATCAGTGCATGATCAATTACGTGATCAGTGCATGATCACTCACCTGACCAGTACATGGTAGCTACGTGATCATTGCATGATCAGCCACGTTAGCAGTGCATGATAGTCACGTGATCAGTGCATGATCAGTTTCGGGAGCAGAGTATGATCAGCCACTTGATCAGTGCAGTATAGCCACGTGATCACTGCATGATCTGTCACATGATCAGTGTATGATCATCCACGTGATCAGTGCATGGGCAGTCATGTGATCAGTGCATGATATAGACGTGATCAGTGCATGATCAGTCTCGTGATCAGTGTATGATCAACCACGTGATCAGTGCACGATTGCCAGGTAATGAGTGCATGATAGCCAGATGATCAGTGCATTATCAGTAACGTGATCAGTGTATGATCAGCCAAGTAATCAGTGCATGATAGCCAAATGATCAGTGCATGAACAGCCACGTGATCATTTCATGATCAGCCACGTGAGTAGTGCATGATTGCCTCATGATCAGTGCATGATCAGTCACGTGATCAGTGCATGATCAGTCACGTAATCTGTGCATGACCAGGCACGTGATCAGTGTATGACCAGCCAAGTTACCAGTGCATGATAGCCACCTGATCAGTGCATGATCAGTAACGTGAACAGTGTATGATCAGCCACATGATCAGTGCATGATCAGTTACGTGAGCAGTGTATGACCAGCCACGTGATCAGTGCATGGTCAGACACATGAACAGTGTATGATCAGGCACGTGATCATTGCATGATATCCAAGTGATCAGTGCATAATCAATCACGTGTTCAGTGTATGATCAGCCACGTGAACAGTGCATGCACAGTCACGTGATCTGTGCATGACCAGGCACGTGATCAGTGTATGACTAGCCAAGTTACCAGTGCATGATAGCCACCTGATCAGTGCATGATCAGTAACGTGAACAGTGTATGATCAGCCACGTGATCAGTGCATGATACCTACGTGATCAGTTCATGATTAGTCACGTGATCTGTGCATGACAGGCACGTAATCAGTGCATGATATCCACGTGATCAGTGAATTATAGCCACGTGATCAGTTCATGATTATTCACGTGATCTGTGCATGACCAGGCACGTGAACAGTGTATGATCAGCCACGTGATCAGTGCATTATAGCCACGTGATCATTGCATGATCAGTCAAGTGATCAGTGCATGATCAGTCACGTAATCTGTGCATGACCAGGCACGTGATCAGTGTATGACCAGCCAAGTGATCAGTGCATGATCAGCCACGTGAACAGTACATGGTTGCTACGTGATCATTGCATGATCAGCCACGTGAGCAGAGCATGATAGCCACGTGATCAGTGCTTGATCAGTCACGTGAACAGTGCATGATCATTTACGTGATCTGTGCATGATCAGTCACATGACCAGTATATGGTAGCTAAGTGATCATTGCATGACCAGCCACGTGAGCAGTGCATGATACCCATGTGATGTGTGCATGATCAGTTAGGTGAGCAGAGTATGTTCAGCCACGTGATCAGTGCATGATAGCCACGTGATCAGAGCATGATAGCTGCATGAGTAGTGTACGATCAGCCACGTGATCAGTGCATGGTCAGACACGTGAACATGTATGATCAGCCACGTGATCAGTGCATGATATCCATGTGATCAGTGCATGATCAATCACGTGATCAGTGTATGATCAGCCACGAGACAAGTGCATGCTCAGTCACGTGATCAGGGCCTGCTGAGCTGCGTGATTACTGTCTGCTCATCTGCTTGACCATTGCCAGCTGAGCTGCACGATTCCTGCCTGTCATCTGCTTGACAATTGCCAGCTGTGCTGCGTAATTCCTGCCTGCTCAGCTGCTTGATTATTGCCAGCTGAGCAGCATGATTCCTCACAGCTGAGTTCCATGATTATTGCCTGCTGACTGTTTGATTCGTGCCTACTCAGCTCTTTGTTTATTGCCTCCAGAGGCACATGATCAGTGTATGATAGCAAACATGATCAGCGCATGATCAGACACATGATCAGCGCCATTAAGTCAAGTGATCATTACATGATAGTCATGTGATCAGTCCATGCTCAGTCACGGTAACAGTGCATGATCAGCCAGGTGATCAGTGCATGATAGCTACGTGATCAGTTCATGATTAGTCACGTGATCTGTGCATGACCAGCCAAGTGATCAGTGCATGATAGCCACGTGATCAGTGCATGATCAGTCAAGTGATCAGTGCATGATCAGTCACGTGATCAGTGTATGATCAGCCACGTGATCAGTGCATGATCAGCCACATGATCAGTGCATGATCAATTACATGATCAGTGCATGATCAGTCACGTGATCAGTGTATGATCAGTCACATGATCAATGCATGATAAGCCAGGTGATCAGTGCATGATCAATTACGTGATCAGTGCATGATCAGTCATGTGACCAGTACATGGTAGCTGTGTGATCATTGCATGATCAGCCACATGAGCAGTGCATGATAGCCACGTGATCAGTGCATGATCAGTCACGTGATCAGTGCATGATCAGTCACGTGATCAGTGAATGATAGCCACGTGATCAGTGCATGATCAATTACGTGATCATTGCATGATCACTCAGGTGACCAGTACATGGTAGCTATGTGACCATTGCATGATCAGCCAAGTAATCAGTGAATGATAGCCAACTGATCAGTGCATGATCAGTCACGTGATCAGTGCTTGGTGAGTCACGTGATGAGTGCAAGATCAGTCACGTGATCAGTGTATGATGATCCACGTGATCAGTGCATGTGAAGTCATGTAATCAATGAATGATAGCTCCGTGATCAGTGCACGATCAGTCCCGTGAAGAGGTCATGATCAGCCAAGTGACCAGTGCAAGATAGCTACGTGATCAGTGCATGATCAGTCACATGATCAGTGCATGATCAGCCACGTCATCAGTGCATGATAGCCACGTGATCAGTGCATACAATTACGTGATCATTGCATGTGCAATCACGTGATCAGTGCATGAGAGCCACGTGATCAGTGCATGAATAGTCACGTGATAGGTGTGTGATCAGCCACGTGGACACTGCATGCTCAGTCACGTGATCAGGGCCTGCTGAGCTGCGTGATTACTGTCTGCTCATCTCCTTGACAATTGCCACCTGTGCTGCGTAATTCCTGCCTGCTCATCTACTTGATTATTGCCAGCTGAGCAGCATGATTTCTCAGAGCTGAGTTCCACGATTATTGCCTGCTCACTGATTCCTGCCTACTCAGCTCTTTGTTCATTGCCTCCAGAGGCACATGATCAGTGTATGACACCAAACATGATCAGCACAGGATCAGTCACATGATCAATGCACGATAAGCCAGGTGATCAGTGCATGATCAATTACGTGATCAGTGCATGATCAGTCATGTGACCAGTACATGGTAGCTGCGTGATCATTGCACGATCAGCCACGGGAGCAGTGCATGATAGGCACGTGATCAGTGCATGATCAGTCTCGTGATCAGTGCATGATCAGTCACGTGATCAGTGCATGATCAATTACGTGATCAGTGCATGATCAGTCACGTGACCAGTACATGGTAACTACGTGATCATTGCATGATCAGCCACGTGATCTGTGCATGATAGCCACGTGATCAGTGCATGATAGCCACGTGATCAGTGCATGATAGCTACCTGATCATTTCATGATTAGTCACGTGATCTGTGCATGACCAGGCAGGTGGTCAGTGTATGATCGGCCACGTGAACAGTGCATGATAGCCACGTGATCAGTGCATGAACAGTCACCTGATGGATGTATGATGAGTCACGTGACCGGTACCTGGTAGCTACATGATCATTGCATGATCAGCCACGTGAGTAGTGCATGATTGCCTCATGATCAGTGCATGATCAGTCACGTGATCAGTGCATGATCAGTCACGTAATCTGTGCATGACCAGGCACGTGATCAGTGTATGACCAGCCAAGTTACCAGTGCATGATAGCCACCTGATCAGTGCATGATCAGTAACGTGAACAGAGTATGATCAGCCACATGATCAGTGCATGATCAGTTACGTGAGCAGTGTATGACCAGCCACGTGATCAGTGCATGGTCAGACACATGAACAGTGTATGATCAGGCACGTGATCATTGCATGATATCCAAGTGATCAGTGCATAATCAATCACGTGTTCAGTGTATGATCAGCCACGTGAACAGTGCATGCACAGTCACGTGATCTGTGCATGACCAGGCACGTGATCAGTGTATGACTAGCCAAGTTACCAGTGCATGATAGCCACCTGATCAGTGCATGATCAGTAACGTGAACAGTGTATGATCAGCCACGTGATCAGTGCATGATACCTACGTGATCAGTTCATGATTAGTCACGTGATCTGTGCATGACAGGCACGTAATCAGTGCATGATATCCACGTGATCAGTGAATTATAGCCACGTGATCAGTTCATGATTATTCACGTGATCTGTGCATGACCAGGCACGTGAACAGTGTATGATCAGCCACGTGATCAGTGCATTATAGCCACGTGATCATTGCATGATCAGTCAAGTGATCAGTGCATGATCAGTCACGTAATCTGTGCATGACCAGGCACGTGATCAGTGTATGACCAGCCAAGTGATCAGTGCATGATCAGCCACGTGAACAGTACATGGTTGCTACGTGATCATTGCATGATCAGCCACGTGAGCAGAGCATGATAGCCACGTGATCAGTGCTTGATCAGTCACGTGAACAGTGCATGATCATTTACGTGATCTGTGCATGATCAGTCACATGACCAGTATATGGTAGCTAAGTGATCATTGCATGACCAGCCACGTGAGCAGTGCATGATACCCATGGGATGTGTGCATGATCAGTTAGGTGAGCAGAGTATGTTCAGCCACGTGATCAGTGCATGATAGCCACGTAATCAGAGCATGATAGCTGCATGAGTAGTGTACGATCAGCCACGTGATCAGTGCATGGTCAGACACGTGAACATGTATGATCAGCCACGTGATCAGTGCATGATATCCATGTGATCAGTGCATGATCAATCACGTGATCAGTGTATGATCAGCCACGAGACAAGTGCATGCTCAGTCACGTGATCAGGGCCTGCTGAGCTGCGTGATTACTGTCTGCTCATCTGCTTGACCATTGCCAGCTGAGCTGCACGATTCCTGCCTGTCATCTGCTTGACAATTGCCAGCTGTGCTGCGTAATTCCTGCCTGCTCAGCTGCTTGATTATTGCCAGCTGAGCAGCATGATTCCTCACAGCTGAGTTCCATGATTATTGCCTGCTGACTGTTTGATTCGTGCCTACTCAGCTCTTTGTTTATTGCCTCCAGAGGCACATGATCAGTGTATGATAGCAAACATGATCAGCGCATGATCAGACACATGATCAGCGCCATTAAGTCAAGTGATCATTACATGATAGTCATGTGATCAGTCCCATGCTCAGTCACGGTAACAGTGCATGATCAGCCAGGTGATCAGTGCATGATAGCTACGTGATCAGTTCATGATTAGTCACGTGATCTGTGCATGACCAGCCAAGTGATCAGTGCATGATAGCCACGTGATCAGTGCATGATCAGTCAAGTGATCAGTGCATGATCAGTCACGTGATCAGTGTATGATCAGCCACGTGATCAGTGCATGATCAGCCACATGATCAGTGCATGATCAATTACATGATCAGTGCATGATCAGTCACGTGATCAGTGTATGATCAGTCACATGATCAATGCATGATAAGCCAGGTGATCAGTGCATGATCAATTACGTGATCAGTGCATGATCAGTCATGTGACCAGTACATGGTAGCTGTGTGATCATTGCATGATCAGCCACATGAGCAGTGCATGATAGCCACGTGATCAGTGCATGATCAGTCACGTGATCAGTGCATGATCAGTCACGTGATCAGTGAATGATAGCCACGTGATCAGTGCATGATCAATTACGTGATCATTGCATGATCACTCAGGTGACCAGTACATGGTAGCTATGTGACCATTGCATGATCAGCCAAGTAATCAGTGAATGATAGCCAACTGATCAGTGCATGATCAGTCACGTGATCAGTGCTTGGTGAGTCACGTGATGAGTGCAAGATCAGTCACGTGATCAGTGTATGATGATCCACGTGATCAGTGCATGTGAAGTCATGTAATCAATGAATGATAGCTCCGTGATCAGTGCACGATCAGTCCCGTGAAGAGGTCATGATCAGACAAGTGACCAGTGCAAGATAGCTACGTGATCAGTGCATGATCAGTCACATGATCAGTGCATGATCAGCCACGTCATCAGTGCATGATAGCCACGTGATCAGTGCATACAATTACGTGATCATTGCATGTGCAATCACGTGATCAGTGCATGAGAGCCACGTGATCAGTGCATGAATAGTCACGTGATAGGTGTGTGATCAGCCACGTGGACACTGCATGCTCAGTCACGTGATCAGGGCCTGCTGAGCTGCGTGATTACTGTCTGCTCATCTCCTTGACAATTGTCACCTGTGCTGCGTAATTCCTGCCTGCTCATCTACTTGATTATTGCCAGCTGAGCAGCATGATTTCTCAGAGCTGAGTTCCACGATTATTGCCTGCTCACTGATTCCTGCCTACTCAGCTCTTTGTTCATTGCCTCCAGAGGCACATGATCAGTGTATGACACCAAACATGATCAGCACAGGATCAGTCACATGATCAATGCACGATAAGCCAGGTGATCAGTGCATGATCAATTACGTGATCAGTGCATGATCAGTCATGTGACCAGTACATGGTAGCTGCGTGATCATTGCACGATCAGCCACGGGAGCAGTGCATGATAGGCACGTGATCAGTGCATGATCAGTCTCGTGATCAGTGCATGATCAGTCACGTGATCAGTGCATGATCAATTACGTGATCAGTGCATGATCAGTCACGTGACCAGTACATGGTAACTACGTGATCATTGCATGATCAGCCACGTGATCTGTGCATGATAGCCACGTGATCAGTGCATGATAGCCACGTGATCAGTGCATGATAGCTACCTGATCATTTCATGATTAGTCACGTGATCTGTGCATGACCAGGCAGGTGGTCAGTGTATGATTGGCCACGTGAACAGTGCATGATAGCCACGTGATCAGTGCATGAACAGTCACCTGATGGATGTATGATGAGTCACGTGACCGGTACCTGGTAGCTACATGATCATTGCATGATCAGCCACGTGAGTAGTGCATGATTGCCTCATGATCAGTGCATGATCAGTCACGTAATCTGTGCATGACCAGGCACGTGATCAGTGTATGACCAGCCAAGTTACCAGTGCATGATAGCCACCTGATCAGTGCATGATCAGTAACGTGAACAGAGTATGATCAGCCACATGATCAGTGCATGATCAGTTACGTGAGCGGTGTATGACCAGCCACGTGATCAGTGCATGGTCAGACACATGAACAGTGTATGATCAGGCACGTGATCATTGCATGATATCCAAGTGATCAGTGCATAATCAATCACGTGTTCAGTGTATGATCAGCCACGTGAACAGTGCATGCACAGTCACGTGATCTGTGCATGACCAGGCACGTGATCAGTGTATGACTAGCCAAGTTACCAGTGCATGATAGCCACCTGATCAGTGCATGATCAGTAACGTGAACAGTGTATGATCAGCCACGTGATCAGTGCATGATACCTACGTGATCAGTTCATGATTAGTCACGTGATCTGTGCATGACAGGCACGTAATCAGTGCATGATATCCACGTGATCAGTGAATTATAGCCACGTGATCAGTTCATGATTATTCACGTGATCTGTGCATGACCAGGCACGTGAACAGTGTATGATCAGCCACGTGATCAGTGCATTATAGCCACGTGATCATTGCATGATCAGTCAAGTGATCAGTGCATGATCAGTCACGTAATCTGTGCATGACCAGGCACGTGATCAGTGTATGACCAGCCAAGTGATCAGTGCATGATCAGCCACGTGAACAGTACATGGTTGCTACGTGATCATTGCATGATCAGCCACGTGAGCAGAGCATGATAGCCACGTGATCAGTGCTTGATCAGTCACGTGAACAGTGCATGATCATTTACGTGATCTGTGCATGATCAGTCACATGACCAGTATATGGTAGCTAAGTGATCATTGCATGACCAGCCACGTGAGCAGTGCATGATACCCATGTGATGTGTGCATGATCAGTTAGGTGAGCAGAGTATGTTCAGCCACGTGATCAGTGCATGATAGCCACGTAATCAGAGCATGATAGCTGCATGAGTAGTGTACGATCAGCCACGTGATCAGTGCATGGTCAGACACGTGAACATGTATGATCAGCCACGTGATCAGTGCATGATATCCATGTGATCAGTGCATGATCAATCACGTGATCAGTGTATGATCAGCCACGAGACAAGTGCATGCTCAGTCACGTGATCAGGGCCTGCTGAGCTGCGTGATTACTGTCTGCTCATCTGCTTGACCATTGCCAGCTGAGCTGCACGATTCCTGCCTGTCATCTGCTTGACAATTGCCAGCTGTGCTGCGTAATTCCTGCCTGCTCAGCTGCTTGATTATTGCCAGCTGAGCAGCATGATTCCTCACAGCTGAGTTCCATGATTATTGCCTGCTGACTGTTTGATTCGTGCCTACTCAGCTCTTTGTTTATTGCCTCCAGAGGCACATGATCAGTGTATGATAGCAAACATGATCAGCGCATGATCAGACACATGATCAGCGCCATTAAGTCAAGTGATCATTACATGATAGTCATGTGATCAGTCCATGCTCAGTCACGGTAACAGTGCATGATCAGCCAGGTGATCAGTGCATGATAGCTACGTGATCAGTTCATGATTAGTCACGTGATCTGTGCATGACCAGCCAAGTGATCAGTGCATGATAGCCACGTGATCAGTGCATGATCAGTCAAGTGATCAGTGCATGATCAGTCACGTGATCAGTGTATGATCAGCCACGTGATCAGTGCATGATCAGCCACATGATCAGTGCATGATCAATTACATGATCAGTGCATGATCAGTCACGTGATCAGTGTATGATCAGTCACATGATCAATGCATGATAAGCCAGGTGATCAGTGCATGATCAATTACGTGATCAGTGCATGATCAGTCATGTGACCAGTACATGGTAGCTGTGTGATCATTGCATGATCAGCCACATGAGCAGTGCATGATAGCCACGTGATCAGTGCATGATCAGTCACGTGATCAGTGCATGATCAGTCACGTGATCAGTGAATGATAGCCACGTGATCAGTGCATGATCAATTACGTGATCATTGCATGATCACTCAGGTGACCAGTACATGGTAGCTATGTGACCATTGCATGATCAGCCAAGTAATCAGTGAATGATAGCCAACTGATCAGTGCATGATCAGTCACGTGATCAGTGCTTGGTGAGTCACGTGATGAGTGCAAGATCAGTCACGTGATCAGTGTATGATGATCCACGTGATCAGTGCATGTGAAGTCATGTAATCAATGAATGATAGCTCCGTGATCAGTGCACGATCAGTCCCGTGAAGAGGTCATGATCAGACAAGTGACCAGTGCAAGATAGCTACGTGATCAGTGCATGATCAGTCACATGATCAGTGCATGATCAGCCACGTCATCAGTGCATGATAGCCACGTGATCAGTGCATACAATTACGTGATCATTGCATGTGCAATCACGTGATCAGTGCATGAGAGCCACGTGATCAGTGCATGAATAGTCACGTGATAGGTGTGTGATCAGCCACGTGGACACTGCATGCTCAGTCACGTGATCAGGGCCTGCTGAGCTGCGTGATTACTGTCTGCTCATCTCCTTGACAATTGCCACCTGTGCTGCGTAATTCCTGCCTGCTCATCTACTTGATTATTGCCAGCTGAGCAGCATGATTTCTCAGAGCTGAGTTCCACGATTATTGCCTGCTCACTGATTCCTGCCTACTCAGCTCTTTGTTCATTGCCTCCAGAGGCACATGATCAGTGTATGACACCAAACATGATCAGCACAGGATCAGTCACATGATCAATGCACGATAAGCCAGGGGATCAGTGCATGATCAATTACGTGATCAGTGCATGATCAGTCATGTGACCAGTACATGGTAGCTGCGTGATCATTGCACGATCAGCCACGGGAGCAGTGCATGATAGGCACGTGATCAGTGCATGATCAGTCTCGTGATCAGTGCATGATCAGTCACGTGATCAGTGCATGATCAATTACGTGATCAGTGCATGATCAGTCACGTGACCAGTACATGGTAACTACGTGATCATTGCATGATCAGCCACGTGATCTGTGCATGATAGCCACGTGATCAGTGCATGATAGCCACGTGATCAGTGCATGATAGCTACCTGATCATTTCATGATTAGTCACGTGATCTGTGCATGACCAGGCAGGTGGTCAGTGTATGATCGGCCACGTGAACAGTGCATGATAGCCACGTGATCAGTGCATGAACAGTCACCTGATGGATGTATGATGAGTCACGTGACCGGTACCTGGTAGCTACATGATCATTGCATGATCAGCCACGTGAGTAGTGCATGATTGCCTCATGATCAGTGCATGATCAGTCACGTGATCAGTGCATGATCAGTCACGTAATCTGTGCATGACCAGGCACGTGATCAGTGTATGACCAGCCAAGTTACCAGTGCATGATAGCCACCTGATCAGTGCATGATCAGTAACGTGAACAGAGTATGATCAGCCACATGATCAGTGCATGATCAGTTACGTGAGCAGTGTATGACCAGCCACGTGATCAGTGCATGGTCAGACACATGAACAGTGTATGATCAGGCACGTGATCATTGCATGATATCCAAGTGATCAGTGCATAATCAATCACGTGTTCAGTGTATGATCAGCCACGTGAACAGTGCATGCACAGTCACGTGATCTGTGCATGACCAGGCACGTGATCAGTGTATGACTAGCCAAGTTACCAGTGCATGATAGCCACCTGATCAGTGCATGATCAGTAACGTGAACAGTGTATGATCAGCCACGTGATCAGTGCATGATACCTACGTGATCAGTTCATGATTAGTCACGTGATCTGTGCATGACAGGCACGTAATCAGTGCATGATATCCACGTGATCAGTGAATTATAGCCACGTGATCAGTTCATGATTATTCACGTGATCTGTGCATGACCAGGCACGTGAACAGTGTATGATCAGCCACGTGATCAGTGCATTATAGCCACGTGATCATTGCATGATCAGTCAAGTGATCAGTGCATGATCAGTCACGTAATCTGTGCATGACCAGGCACGTGATCAGTGTATGACCAGCCAAGTGATCAGTGCATGATCAGCCACGTGAACAGTACATGGTTGCTACGTGATCATTGCATGATCAGCCACGTGAGCAGAGCATGATAGCCACGTGATCAGTGCTTGATCAGTCACGTGAACAGTGCATGATCATTTACGTGATCTGTGCATGATCAGTCACATGACCAGTATATGGTAGCTAAGTGATCATTGCATGACCAGCCACGTGAGCAGTGCATGATACCCATGTGATGTGTGCATGATCAGTTAGGTGAGCAGAGTATGTTCAGCCACGTGATCAGTGCATGATCAGTCACGTGATCAGTGCATGATCAATTATGTTACCATTGCATGATCAGTCACGTGACCAGTACATGGTAGCTATGTGATCATTGCATGACCAGCCACGTGAGCAGTGCATGATACCCATGTGATGTGTGCATGATCAGTTAGGTGAGCAGAGTATGTTCAGCCACGTGATCAGTGCATGATCAGTCACGTGATCAGTGCATGATCAATTACGTTACCATTGCATGATCAGTCACGTGACCAGTACATGGTAGCTATGTGATCATTGCATGACCAGCCACGTGAGCAGTGCATGATACCCATGTGATGTGTGCATGATCAGTTAGGTGAGCAGAGTATGTTCAGCCACGTGATCAGGGCATGATCAGTCACGTGATCAGTGCATGATCAATTACGTTACCATTGCATGATCAGTCACGTGACCAGTACATGGTAGCTATGTGATCATTGTATGATCAGCCACGTAAGCAGTGCATGATAGCCACGTGATCAGTGTATGATCAGCCACGTGATCAGTGCATGATCAATTACGTGATCAGTGCATGATCAGTCACGTGACCAGTACATGGTAGCTATGTGATCATTGTATGATCAGCCACGTTAGCAGTGCATGATAGCCACGTGAGCAGTGCATGATCAGTCACGTGATCAGTGCATGATCAGTTACGTGATTAGTGCATGGTCAATTACATTACCATTGCATGATCAGTCACGTGACTAGTACATGTTAGCTACGTGAACATTGCAGGATCAGCCACGTGAGCACTGCATGATAGACACGTGATCACTGCATTATCAGTCACGTGATCAGTGTATGATCAGCCACGTGATCAGTGCATGATCAGCCGCATGATCAGTGCATGATCAATTACGTGATCATTGCATGATCAGCCACGTGAGCCGTGCATGATAGCCACGAGATCAGTGCATGATCAGTCACGTGATCAGTGCATGATCAGTCACGTGAACAGTGCATGATAAGTCACCTGATCAGTGCATGATCAATTACGTGATCAGTGCATGATCACTCACGTGACCAGTACATGGTAGCTACGTGATCATTGCATGATCAGCCACGTGAGCAGTGCATGATAGCCACGTGATCACTGCATGATCTGTCACATGATCAGTGTATGATCATCCACGTGTTCAGTGCATGGGCAGTCATGTGATCAGTGCATGATATAGACGTGATCAGTGCATGATCAGTCTTGTGATCAGTGTATGATCAACCACGTGATCAGTGCACGATAGCCAGGTAATGAGTGCATGATAGCCAGATGATCAGTGCATTATCAGTCACATTATCAGGGTATGATCAGCCAAGTAATCAGTGCATGATAGCCAAATGATCAGTGCATGATCAGTCACGTGATCAGTGCATGATCAGTCACGTGATCAGTGTATGATCATCCACGTGATCAGTGCATGTGGAGTCATGTAATCAATGCATGATAGCGCCGTGATCAGTGCACGATCAGTCCCGTGATGAGTGTATGATCAGCCAAGTGATCAGTGCATGTGGAGTCATGTAATCAATGCATGATAGCGCCGTGATCAGTGCACGATCAATCCCATGATGAGTGTATGATCAGCCAAGTGATCAGTGCAAGATAGCTACGTGATCAGTGCATGATCAGTCACATGATCAGTGCATGATCAGCCACGTCATCTGTGCATGATAGTCACGTGATGAGTGCATACAATTACGTGATCAGTGCATGTGCAATCACGTGATCAGTGCATGAGAGCCACGTGATCAGTGCATGATCAGTCACGTGATAGGTATGTGATCAGCCACGTGAACAGTGCATGCTCTGTCATGTGATCAGGGCCTGCTGAGCTGCGTGATTACTGTCTGCTCATCTGCTTGACAATTGCCATCTGAGCTGCACGATTCCTGCCTGTCATCTCCTTGACAGTTGCCACCTGTGCTGCGTAATTCCTGCCTGCTCATCTACTTGATTATTGCCAGCTGAGCAGCATGATTTCTCAGAGGTGAGTTCCATGATAATTGCCTGCTGACGGATTCCTGCCTATTCAGCTCTTTTTTCATTGCCTCCAGAGGCACATGATCAGTGTATGACACCAAACACGATCAGCACATGATCAGTCACATGATCAATGCATGATAAGCCAGGTGATCAGTGCATGATCAATTACGTGATCAGTGCATGATCAGTCATGTGACCAGTACATGGTAGCTGCATGATCATTGCATGATAAGCCAAGTGAGCAGTGCATGATAGCCACGTGATCAGTGCATGATCAGTCACGTGATCAGTGCATGATCAATTAGGTGATCATTGCATGATCAGTCACGTGACCAGTACATGGTAACTCCGTGATCATTGCATGATAAGCCAAGTGAGCAGTGCATGATAGCCACGTGATCTGTGCATGATAGCCACGTGATCAGTGCATGATCAGTCACGTGATACGTGTGAGATCAGCCACGTGATCAGTGCATGATAGCCACGTTATCAATTCATGAGTTGTCACGTGATCTTTGCATGACCAGGCACGTGATCAGTGTATGATCAGCCACGTGATCAGTGCATGATAGCCACGTGATCAGTGCATGATCAGTCATGTTAACAGTGCATGATCAGTCACGTGATCAGTGTATGATCACCCAAGTGATCAATGCATGATAAATTACATGATCAGTGCATGATCAGTCACGTGACCAGTACATGGTAGGTATGTGATCATTGTATGATCAGCCACGTAAGCTGTGCATGATAGCCACGTGATCAGTGCATGATCAGTCACGTGATCAGTGCATGAACAATCACGGGATCAGTTCATGATCAATTAGGTTACCATTGCATGATCAGTCACGGGACCAGTACATGTTAGCTACGTGATCATTGCAGGGTCAGCCACGTGAGCACTGCATGATAGACACGTGATCAGTGCATGATCAGCTACGTGAGCAGTGTATGATCAGCCACGTGATCAGTTTCTGATCAGACACATGAACAGTGTATGATCAGCCACGTGATCAGTGCATGATAGATACGTGATCAGTTCATGATTAGTCACGTGATCTGTGAATGACAAGGCACGTAATCAGTGCCTGATATCCACGTGATCAGTGAATTATAGCCACGTGATCAGTTCATGATTAGTCACGTGATCTGTGCATGACCAGGCACGGTGAACAGTTTATGATCAGCCACGTGATCAGTGCAGTATAGCCACGTGATCAGTGCATGATCAGCCACGTCATCAGTGCCATGATAGGCACGTGATCAGTGCATACAATTACGTGATCAGTGCATGTGCAATCACGTGACCAGTGGCATGAGAGCCACGTGATCAGTGCATGATCAGTCACGTGATAGGTGTGTGATCAAGCCATGTGAACAGTGCATGCTCCGTCACGTGATCAGGGCCTGCAGAGCTGCGTGATTACTGTCTGCTCATCTGCTTGACAATTGCCAGCTGAGCTGCACGATTCCTGCCTGTCATCTCCTTGACAATTGCCACCTGTGCTGCGTAATTCCTGCCTGCTCATCTACTGATTATTGCCAGCTGAGCAGCATGATTTCTCAGAGCTGAGTTCCAGATTATTGCCTGCTGCCTGATTCCTGCCTACTCAAACACTTTGCTCATTGGCCTCCAGAGGCACATGATCAGTGTATGACACCAAACATGATCAGAACAGGATTAGTCACATGATCAATGCATGATTAAACCAGGTGATCAGTGCATGATCAATTACGTGATCAGTGCAATGATCATTCATGTGACCAGCACATGGTTGCTATGTGATCATTGCATGATCAGCCCCGTGAGCGTGCATGATAGCCACGTGATCAGTGCATGAATCAGTTTCGGGAGCAAAGTATGATCAGCCACTTGATCAGTGCATGATAGCCACGTGATCACTGCATGAACAATCACGTGATCAGTGTATGATCAGCCACGTGAACAGTGCATGCTCAGTCACGAGATCAGGGCCTGCTGAGCTGCGGGATTCCTGCCTGTCATCTGCTTGACTATTGCCAGCTGTGCTGCATAATTCCTGCCTGCTCAGCTGCTTGATTATTGCCAGCTGAGCAGCATGATTCCTCACAGCTGAGTTCCATGATTATTGCCTGCAGACTGTTTGATTCGTGACTACTCAGCTGTTTGTTATTGCCTCCAGAGGCACATGATCAGTGTATGATAGCAAACATGATCAGCGCATGATCAGTCACATGATCAGCGCCATTAAGTCACGTGATCACTACATGATAGTAATGTGATCAGTCCAATGCTCAGTCACGATAACAGTGCATGATCAGCCACGTGATCAGTGCATGATAGCCACGTGATCATTGCATGATAGCCACCCGTGACCAGTGCATGATCAAGCCAGGTGATCAGTGCATGATAGCTACATGATCAGTTCATGATTAGTCACCTGATCTGTGCATGACCAGGCAGGTGATCAGTGTATTGACTCAGCCACGTGAACAGTGCATGATTGCCACGTGATCAGTGCATGATCCGTCCACTGATGGGTGTATAGATCAGTCACGTGACCGGTACCTGGTAGCTACATGATCATTGCATGATCAGCCACGTGAGTAGTGCATGATAGCCACATGATCAGTGCATGTTCAGTCAGGTAATCTGTGCATGACCAGGCACGTGATCAGTGTATGGCCAGCCAAGTGATCAGTGCATGATAGCCACGTGATCAGTGCATGATCAGTCACGTGATCAGTGCATGATCAGTCCACGTCAACAGTGTATGATCAGCCACGTGATCAGTGCGTGATCAGCCACATGATCAGTGCATGATCAATTACGTGATCATTGCATGATCAGTCACGTGACCAGTACATGGTAGCTACGTGATCATTGCATGATCAGCCACGTGAGCCGTGCATGATAGCCACGAGATAAGTGCATGATCAGTCACGTGATCAGTCCATGATCAGTCACGTGAACAGTGCATGATAAGTCACCTGATGAGTTCATGATCAATTACGTGATCAGTGCATGATCACTCACGTGACAAGTACATGGTAGCTAGGTGATCATTGCATGATCAGCCATGTGAGCAGTGCATGATAGCCACGTGATCAGTGCATGATCAGTTTTGGGAGCAGAGTATGATCAGCCACTTGATCAGTGCATGATAGCCACGTGATCACTGCATGATCTGTCACATGATCAGTGTATGATCATCCACGTGTCAGTGCATTGGCAGTCCTGTGATCAGTGCATGATATAGACATGATCAGTGCATGATCAGTCTTGTGATCAGTGTATGATCAACCATGTGATCAGTGCACGATAGCCAGGTAATGAGTACATGATAGCCTACTGATCAGTGCATGATCAGTCACGTGATCAGTGCATGGTCAGTCACGTGATCAGTGCATGATCAGTCACGTGATCAGTGTATGATCATCCACGTGATCAGTGCATATGGAGTCATGTAATCAATATATGATAGCGCCGTGATCAGTGCACGATCAGTCCCCTGATGAGTGTATGATCAGCCAAGTGATCAGTGCAAGATAGCTACGTGATCAGTGCATGATCAGTCACATGATCAGTGCATGATCAGCCACGTCATCAGTGCATGATAGCCACGTGATCAGTGCATACAATTACGTGATCAGTGCATGCGCAATCACGTGATCAGTGCATGAGAGCCACGTGATCAGTGCATGATCAGTCACGTGATAGGTGTGTGATCAGCCATGTGAACAGTGCATGCTCCGTCACGTGATCAGGGCCTGCAGAGCTGCGTGATTACTGTCTGCTCATCTGCTTGACAATTGCCAGCTGAGCTGCACGATTCCTGCCTGTCATCTCCTTTACAATTGCCCACCTGTGCTGCGTAATTCCTGCCTGCTCATCTACTTGATTATTGCCAGCTGAGCAGCATGATTTCTCAGAGCTGAGTTCCATGATTATTGCCTGCTGCCTGATTCCTGCCTATTCAGCTCTTTGTTCATTGCCTCCAGAGGCACATGATCAGTGTATGACACCAAACATGATCAGAACAGGATTAGTCACATGATCAATGCATGATAAACCAGGTGATCAGTGCATGATCAAATTACGTGATCAGTGCATGATCAGTCAGGTGACCAGTACATGGTAGCTGCATGATCATTGCATGATCATTCAGGTGATCAGTGCATGATCAGCCACATGATCAGTGCATGATCAATTACGTGATCATTGCATGATCAGCCACGTGAGCAGTGCATGATAGCCACGTGATCAGTGCATGATCTGTCACATGATCAGTGTATGATCAACCACGTGATCAATGCATGATCAGCCACATGATCAGTGCATGATCAATTACGTGATCAGTGCATGATCACTCACGTGACCAGTACATGGTAGCTATGTGATCATTGCATGATCAGCCAAGTAATCAGTGAATGATAGCCAACTGATCAGTGCATGATCAGTCACGTGATCAGTGCTTGGTGAGTCACGTGATGAGTGCAAGATCAGTCACGTGATCAGTGTATGATGATCCACGTGATCAGTGCATGTGAAGTCATGTAATCAATGCATGATAGCTCGTGATCAGTGCACGATCAGTCCCGTGAAGAGTGCATGATCAGCCAAGTGACCAGTGCAAGATAGCTACGTGATCAGTGCATGATCAGTCACATGATCAGTGCATGATCAGCCACGTCATCAGTGCATGATAGCCACGTGATCAGTGCATACAATTACGTGATCAGTGCATGCGCAATCACGTGATCAGTGCATGAGAGCCACGTGATCAGTGCATGAATAGTCACGTGATAGGTGTGTGATCAGCCACGTGGACACTACATGCTCAGTCACGTGATCAGGGCCTGCTGAGCTGCGTGATTACTGTCTGCTCATCTGCTTGACAATTGCCAGCTGAGCTGCATGATTCCTGCTCTGTCATCTCCTTGAGACAATTGCCGACTTGTGCTGCGATAATTCCTGACCTGCCT